>NC_085107.1:8787878-9090909 GCF_030269925.1 Bombyx mori | reverse complement strand
ATTTTGGAAGCATTATTCATTATTGATGCGATAAACATTTGTTTTCGTTCTGGTGAAAAATCCAGTGTCACAATATATTGTTATAATTGATAAAAACAATCTAGGGCTGAATTCAATTTTACCAACATAAAATTCGTAGCTTATTGTGAAATAAATTATTTCTTATTTACTTAGTCCTTCCTTCATATCCCTAGGCTTGAAGTGCTTAATTTTTTAAATACTGTATGCAAATACTAAAACTTCTTCCATGTATGTAATGTCCAAGTCGTCGTGGCCTATAGGATAAGACTTCCGGTGCATTCGTGTGTAGCGATGCACCGGTGTTCGAATCCCGCAGGCGGGTACCAATTTTTCTAATGAAATACGTACTCAACAAATGTTCACGATTGACTTCCACAGTGAAGGAATAACATCGTGTAATAAAAATCAAACCCGCAAAATTATAATTTGCGTAATCACTGGTGGTAGGACCTCTCGGGAGTCCGCACGGGTAGGTACCACCACCTCACCTATTTCCGCCGTGAAGCAGTAATGCGTTTCGGTTCGAAGGGTGGGGTAGCCGTTGTAACTATACTGAGACCTTAGAACTTATATCTCAAGGCGGGAGGCGCATTTACGTTGTAGATGTCTATGGGCTCCAGTAACTACTTAACACCAAGTGGGCTGTGAGCTCGTCCACCCACCTAAGCAATAAAAAAAAAATTAACTTACCCAGCGATAAAACTGTTAATGAGAGTCGTTATAAGAAACAAAAGATTACCGAAATAACTAAATAACTATGCCCAAGACATATAAATAATAATAAAAAACGAAAAGTGCTTAATAAGAATTAATTTACTACGCTTACTAATGACCATCTGATTTCAAACAGTTACCATCACATAAACATAACAAAACGAATGCCACCACCCACCTTGAATCATTAAGTGAAAATAATAGCTTCCGATAATACATCTATTCATTTCTGAAATAATTTGAGAGCAGTACTAGAGGCTACTGGGAGTTGCATGTCAATTAATCAAGTAATGATTAATATTCGGATATAATTTTATCATTATTTCCTGAATGATCAAATGAAATATAATGACAAGTAAATAACAGCATGTCAATAATCATCTTACTATACCTCCATCAAGTGCTACACAGCAGACCTACGCAACGAAATAAATGCTACACGGATTCTACGAATAAATAATTATTCGTAGCACGGTTTCCATTAAATAATAATTATGACATAGCAACAAATCTCATATAAGTGCAAAATGTTTATTTATTACAAATGCATGTTGAATTGTTTATACAAGTTCTCATAAAAGAAAATTCTCACAAAAAATATATATTATAAACGTGAATATTTCGATAAATCCGGAATGTAATGTAAGAAAATGAGCGACGGGTTAGATTATCATCCAAACGTCCTTTGGATTAAACAAAAGAACAAAGCCATTTAATGTAGATACTAGTTATTGACAATTAATATATATAGGTCAACGCTTTTGTGAATAGAAAACTGGGAAGTATTTTCCGTCACACCGTCCATTAGATTTAATTGTTTTATGGAATGAAGAACTCACTTTCCATAAAATATTTTAAAATAATAAAATAAATTAGTGTTTTATAAAGTTTAACATAAATTATACTAACGTCATTTCTGATCCTCCCAATCCACTAACGGTGCTTTTAGGTACCTCAAACACCGGCCGTCGTTCTCGTCGAACCCGTCACTCGCGACGAAGAGCTCGACGAGTAAATGAACCCTCAGACACAGCCCACTGAATTTCTCGCCGGATCTTCTCAGTGGGTCGCGTTTCCGCTCCGGTGGTAGATTCTGCGAAGCACGGCTCTTGCTAGGGTTCGTGTTAGCAACGTCGTCAGGTTTGAGCCCCATGAGCTCACTTACTATTTATAGCTATATCAAGAACTTAAATTATAATGTAGAAGTTTTACTGCAAAAATAATTACTACATATTTGTTTAATATGTTATTTAATATATAAATGAGCTCCAATCCCAAATTTGTCAGTATTGCTCCACTTTTTCAAAAATAGAAGCGATTTAAACAAGTCTTTGTATTTCATCGTTAAGTCCATAAACATTTTAATTAGTTTAACGTATGCAGTATGCATTTAGAACTCCTTGGAACTAATTTATTTTTGAACAAGTGAAAAGTAGTTTTCCACAAAAGCTGATATACTTGAGTACTATACGTAAAACATTAAACGAACCAATTAAATTCTACAACAAATATCCTACTTTATAAACATAGTATAATATCTTCGTTCAATTTCGCCACTCTCATCCGATTTTTTTTAAATTTAGTATCTGATACTAAAATAAAGTTTATATGGCAACGGGGACTGCTAAATCTAAAAGATAGTCCTAGAACAAGCCAGCAAAAAGAAACTTTTTTGTAGATTCTTTTGGTAATTTAAATTGTTGAACGACATAAAAATTATGAAAACCTTGGTCTGCCAGCTGCCTGCAATAAATGCAGAGCTGGACAAATCTCAGTTCCCGCTCAGCTTCCGTCGCGGGAAGACGCCGGGCCGTGTTAGCTCCACCACTCAGATTAAATGTATCTAAATATAGATAATTATAATTAATTCAAAAGTGTTGTCGTTTTCATTACAAAACTTGCAGAGCCTTCTGGAATAAGCTGCTTGGGATGAGGTAAGTCATTGTTAATAAGTTTTGATTATTTGATGATTTGATTATTTTTTTTGGTTTTTCGAATTGTACTTTTTCTATGTGCAATTATTGAAGTTCAACTGTATTAAAATTGATTTATTTTCATTTACTTTAGTTTCAAGGCGGTCAATTATTGTTTTCGACTTATTAAAAGTCGTTGAATATTGATTAGTTGACTGAGGATAGATTCTAATTGTCATTATTCCTTTTTTTACTCTACAGATTTATTACTCTAATTGAGTTGAAAAAACCCACTTTTCAACTGCATCGAAGAACAAAGAATAGCTTATTAAATTCTTGTATGTAACTCATTATGAGTCTCACTCACTCGGTATGAGCATTTTCAAAAATATGCACGACATCAGAAGTCAGAAAATGTTTTTCTTCTCTTAACTTTTTCAATATCAAATAATATATTATTTTAATCTTATATTTCATTTTCTGTTAAAAGACGGGGATACATTTTAACAAACTCGCTTTGAGTGCATCTTTAAAGTAGGTGCTCAAGAAAATAAGAGCGTAATTTCATTTTCTACATCCACTTGTTGCACTTTTTGTTGTTCTTCAGTTAGTTTGACTACTTTTAATTTTTTTACTTTTTTTTTTGTTGACGATGATGATTTTTTAATTCAAGACGAATATTTTTTGTTGACGAAGATGATTTTTTAATTCTAGATGAATTGATGATTACTTTTTTAGTACCTATTAAAAGCTCTGACTAATCATCTTAAGGAGAATTATTTGTACACTATTTAAAATTTCCGGACTGAATTGCAAGTCTTACCGTTGCTCATGGACATCTTCAATATCAGAATTCAGGCACCAAGCCTTTGCCTACCGCAATGTCCGTTGTAGTTAACTCATTTTTTTTTCCGCTGACATATTTTGATAATCTTTGACAACTGCTCGCGACCACTAATTTGAAAAATTAAAAATGATAAAGCAACCATAACCATAAATCAGCCCAAAAAAAAATGCAGCAGGCCTGCATTCTTAAACAAAAATTGTAAGTAAATAATAGTATACATATTATTTTAACGAAAGAAAATTAACTATTATTTTATTTTTCACGTTTTCATGTTTCGTAGCCCAATAGTTAGTGACGCCATGAGTCTATATACCTAGTCAGGTCATAAATTCTGTCACATGTTTAATGTAAAATAATTGAAACAAGTTTATTCATTATGTAACCATTCATATACCAAAATGAACTTAACAAAACATAGATTCTTATGACACTAAAGTTTATTCAAAATGACCTCCGTGATTTTGAATACAGGCCTTCAATCTGCGCGGCCAGTCGTCTATCACAGCACGAACGAGGTCCATGTCAATATCGGCGGCTGCCTTAATCAAGGATGTCTTGAGTGACCCCAAATTGGGATGAGGCTTTGAGCACGCCTTTTCCTCCAAGTGTTGCCATATCCTGTAATCTAACGGACTCAAATCTGGACTGGAGGAGGGCCAGTCTTCGTGCCGGATGAAGTCGATTTCACGCGCCGCCAGCCAGTCTTGTGTGCTCTTCGCTCTATGAGCTGGCGCCAAATCTTGTTGGAATACCCAGTGCCTGTTATTGAACATAGTATGAGAAACAGGTTCCACAAGGTTCGTCAGGACTGTATTTTGATACACAACTGCATTCGTTTTTACACCTTTCTCACAAAAATGTACCTCTGTTAAGCCCCAATAAGAAACTCCCAACCATACCATGAGCGAGGATGGAAAATGACCTCGTTGGACACGCGGAATACGGTTGCTCGCTTCTTCACTACTGTGTGCGTACACCTTATCATTTTGTTTGTTGTAGCTCTCTTCTACGGTAAAAATTTTTTCATCCGAAAAAAGAATTTCCCGATATTTTTTTCCCGCGTACCGCTTCAACAAAGCGCGGCATCTCTTCAGTCTCAGGTCCATTAGACGAGCATTCAAACGATGTCCTGTTTTTCTTCGATATGCCCGAAGCCCTAAGTCTTCATTTAACACCCTTTTCACCGTGGTTCTGCTTAACCCCAGCTGAAGGGCCAACAGTTTCTGCTTACGTTTGGGATTTCTTTGAATTGGCGCCTTCACAGCTTTTATCACTGCTGGAGTCCTAACAGACCGAGGGCGACCTCTTCTTGACCTGTCATCTACACTAGAGTCTTCATTGTATCGTTTGATGGTACGATAAACGAATCTTTTGGTTATATTCAAATTTTTCAGTATGTTAAAAATTTTAATTGGCGCGTAACCGCAACGATGCAACGCAATAACTGCAACACGGTCTTCTTTAAGCGTCCACTCCATATTTAAAAACGAGTAAAATTTTAAAAGTATACTATTTTTATTTTCATGAACAATTCGAAATTCGAATTCAATAAACTTTTTTGTGGCCAGCATTCTAAAAGAAAAGTTTTTACTGTGTGACAATACTTATGACCTGACTAGGTATATGCGCCTTGTATGCTTAGAGAAGCCTTAACTACTGCGGTAATTAATTTACCTAAGGGAAACTTAGAGCACTAATTTTATTTATGTTCCACGATCGTGGAAAATCGAACCCAAGTCAATGTCGATTCCGATAATGTATTGGAATAACAGATACGGCTTTATTTCTAAACTATTTGACTTTATATCTCAACGTGGACGGCAGCATTAACGTTGCGTGCTTTCTATCTGCTCTCGTAATCGCTAACTATGCTACACCACAAATAAATAATAGTTTAAAAAAACAAAAAAAATACGTTTTTATAGAAAATCCCACAAAACAAATAGAAAATAAATTTGAATTAAAAATAGTGTAAGAAAATATGATTTTATTGTAAAAAAAAGCGTGGGGTGCATGGTATTAGTAGTTATAAATATTTTATGAACAGATATGAGTAGAAGGGTTTATTGATAATATCCTGAAAAGCACCCCACGTGCGACGTGTGATTTGTGCGTGTGCGTGTGATTTTTCACAATAAAATCATTTTTTCTTACACTATTTTTAATTCAAATTTATTAAAATTTAATTTCTATTTTTTAGTTGCTTTTCTATAAAAGCGTATTTTTTTTAGTTTTTTAAGCTATTATTTATTTTTCATTTTTTAGTCGAATTTCAATTTTTTTTTAAATATTAAATTGTCATCGGTCCTTAATAAGTATGCCAAATTTCGAGTTAATCCGACGTTTTGAAGGGGGTCAAAATCATGTTCAAAGATTCCGTTACATACTAACATACATACGTCTGAAGCTATAAAAGCGTATTAAAAAAGATTAGGTATATTTCTTAGGCCCGGACTGGTTGGTATCATCATCCTACTTCTACCGTCCACGAGACCCGGCGTGAAGGATAGAACAACAGGTACTTAGCGGTAGGCAGCGGCTTGCCTTTTCCCTTGGCATTGCTGACATCTATGGGCGGTGGTAACCACTTACCATCGGGAGATCCGTATGCTCGTCTATCAAACTAAAAAATAAAATAAAAACATGTCTCAAAATGAGTGAAATGAGTAGAACTTATATTGGGACATCTATTGGCTCCCAGGTGAGTTCTGAGCACGTTCGTTGTTATCGATAATAAAAAAAAACAATTTGTGATAGAGCGTGCTACCTATAGACCACGGCTCAGACCAGACACTGATCGATTGCGTTCCAATTTTCTTTGTGCTACGATATTTAGTAGCACTCGGAAGACTTATAACAATAATGATATTACGTCCTTTGAAATTTTTTAATAATTTTCGTTAACTCAATAAAATCTTACTATGAACAGTAAATCTCAGGCCACAAAAACAAATACAAAAATAAATTTCCTGAAATCTGGATACACGAGGTATATTTGTTTATGAATGAATTACAGCGAATGTATCGAATATAAAGCATTTATAACAATAGGTGTCTAAAATGAGGTGTGGGCATAAGAATATAACAATCTGAGGGCGGGTTAAATACGTGTTCATTATAATACGTTATATTATAATGCGTGCTCAAAATAATTTTAATATTCAAAATAATAATATGAAGAAGTGTCCTTGCCTGAGTGGCAAAAACACTTCTTCATTTTATTATTATTTTTATTATTTTTACGAGATTCTGAGTACTAAATGTACCTCGCGGCTTCGCCCATAACCCCTTTGCCTTGTTTCATTCACAACCATTTCTGTGTCATTCTTGTGGAGGGTATACGACAATGGGAACATCTTCCATCGAACGGGTGACATTACTCGGTAGAAAGCGGTCGGAACGTTCGTTGTTGTTTTTTTTTCTCCTACCTATACTAGCAACCTCGAGGAGTTATTCTAGATTCGCCCAATTAGTAGGTGAGCTCACGGGGCTCAAGCCTGATGACGTTGCTAACACTAACCCTGGCAGTTTCAGCAGATCCTGAAACTGAGGCAAGAGCAGTGCTTCGCAGAGAGTACAGATCATATAACTTTTTTCTACTTTTGTACACTCCGGTGGTGGCCCACTCGCTGAACACTGTTTTGTTTTTTAATGTTACAGTTTTAGGAATAAATACATCAGTAAAGACCAAATTCATTCTCTCAAACATATTCTGGTATGACAAATTTGGATTTTTGTTATAAATAATTTCTGAATGTTCTTGCTTAATATTATTTCTAAGCTTCTCAATTCATTTTTTATTAATAGGAACAATCACAAGAGTATTTTTATCTTTAGAATTCATATTAGATTCAAAAGACACAAATTGTTCACTGTGGTCTGATGATAACTGATTAATATTTTTTTTGTTAATTGGTGTTACATTTGTAAATATGTTATCAAAACATGTTACCGATGTGGTCGTTGTCCTAGTAGACTCTAAAAATAAGTTTGGAAAGTTATATGACTTTAACAATGTTCTGAATCTGATAGTGATATTTGTGTTTTCTAAAAGATTAATATTAAAATCACCACATACAAAAATTTGTTTATTAGAGACAAAAAGCTTTAGCAATACATTTTCCAAACTATTTTCAAAAGAATCATATAACGCATCAGGAGGTCGGTAGACGCAGACAACGATGAGGTGCTCAAGCTCAACACAGGAAATTTCAATAATTCTCTCAACAGAGAGGGCCACTACATCCTTTCGTTCCTTACATTTCAACCATTTACTACCGAGAACTCTGCAGAAAGAACTTGACAACTGATGATCATTAAAATTAAACAATAATTCATAGTTTCTATACCAGTGACACAGAATACATTAATATTATGCATATTTAAAAACATTTCACTTCCTAGCTCTTTACCCATCATCCCTTGTAAATTTTGATGCACCAAATTGAATATGTTAATAATTGAAACGTTAACGTCTTTTGATGGGTATAGTCTAGTTGTTGTATTAATAAATTTGTAATTGCAAGAGTGTGACTCCTTTGTCTTACTAATTAATTTAAATTGGAAGCAGATTCCAAAGTCTTAAAACATGTCATATTTTTTTCCTGCTCAATAGAAGCAGGTATTTTTTAGCTAAATTTATAGCTAGGAAATTGTGTATAAAATTAGGACCCTTTTGTCATGGCGCCAGAATTTCAAGTATCCCTGCAGCTTTCCGCGAGTGTCGGGATTCTGGGGGTCGATATTTCGAGCGATGTCCAGTTTCGGAGCCATTAAAGCCAAATTGGCCTCTAAAATGCTGGGAGTCCTCAACAGAGCGAAGCGGTATTTCACGCCTGGACAGATGCTTGCGCTTTATAAAGCGCAGGTCCGACCTCGCGTGGAGTACTGCTCTCACCTCTGGGCCGGGGCTCCCAAATACCAGCTACTTCCGTTTGACTCCATACAGAAACGGGCTGTTCGGATGGTCGATAGTCCTGCTCTCGCGGATCGCTTGGAACCTCTGAGTCTACGGAGGGACTTGGGTTCTCTCTGTGTTTTATACCGCATGGTCCATGGGGAATGCTCTGAGGAATTATTCGAGATGATCCCTCATCTCCTTTTTATCACCGCACCTCCCGCCATCGGAGCAGAGTTCATCCATATTATCTGAAACCACTGCGTTCATCGACAGTGCGTTTCCAAAGATCTTTTTTGCCACGTACCATCCGGCTTTGGAATGAACTCCCCCCTCCACGGTGTTTTCCGAGCGCTATGACATGTCCTTCTTCAAACGAGGTTTGCGGAGAGTACTTTATGATAGGCAGCGGCTTGGCTCTGCCCCTGGCATTGCTGACGTTCATGAGCGAAGGTGACCACTTACCATCAGGTGGGCCGTATACTTGTATGCCCAAAAGGCAATTAAAAAAAAAACAATAAAATAAAAAAATATGAAAAATGGGTGCGTCACAATTTGACTGATTTGCAAAAAGAAACGTGTGTCGAAGCTTGTATTGCCTTGTTGAATCGATACAGAATTGAAGGAATATTGGATCGAATTACGACATGCGATGAAAAATGGATTCTTTACGACAACCGTAAGTGAAAATTGCAATGGCTGATCCCAGGTCATACGCCGCAACATTGTCCTAAAGCAATACTTACCAATAAAATAATATATAAAATAATAATACCAATAAATTGGTGTCTCAGCATAGTATTATTCACAATAGCTTTCTCCGATCTGGTTGAGCAATAACGGCAGATGTCTACTGTGCCGAACTCTGAACAATGATAGCACAACTTGCAGTGAAACAGCCCCGGCTCATGAATCGATCTTCACCATTATTGCTCCATAATAATGCGAGACCTTATACAACACGAGAAACCGTTTTAACTCTACAGGAACCGCATTTAGAAACCATTCGTTACCCTCCGTATTTGCCAGACCTTGCTCCAACGGATTACGGATTTTTTTCGTGATTTGGACAATTTTTACATGATAAAAAGTTTACTTCCCAGGAGCCAGTAGGTGTTGGCTCCGTCGGCTGGGCGTCCTTGGGGTGAGCCGCGCCGTCTGCACGGTTCATTTTATAAAAATAGATTCATCGTTAAAATCAAACCATGATTATATAGTCGTTCAAAAAGAGTTAGTTAAAAATATTTACTTAACAAACATTTTAGAAAAAAAAAACATCATCATTATCCTGCCCTTCTCCCAGTCACCTGGGGTCGGCGCAACATGTTTTCTCCTTCCATACTCTTCTATCATATACCATTTCTTCGCTCACTTCATTTTAGGTAAACCACAAAACGGTAAAATACCGGTACGGATATTAAATGTAAATGATAACGACGCGAAGTTGCCAATATTTACACCGCAATTAAAATCTATATTTGGCTATAATATATGTAATTTCGCAGAACCACGTAATTCTGTCAGCAGAACTAAAAAATTATTACAAAATTTAAAATTTAATCATTTAGAAGCAGACACACGTAAACAAATCCAATGTATTTGCGTAAAATACTCGGATATATTTGCAAGCAATCTTTTGAACATTAAAAACAAGCTTTGATTTCCCCACCTATTTTACAATATTCCAATTTCTCCGATGACAATGAATTTATACTACAAACAGACGCTTCCGGTATTGCCATAGGTTCAGTTTTATGTAACAAAGATATGCGCCCGGTTGCATACGCTAGTCGACCCCTAAACAAAGCAGAAATAAATTATCCTACTATCCAAAAGGAGTTGTTAGCAATTGTATGGAGCGTTAAATATTGTAGACCGTATCTTTTTGGAGAAAGTTTTACCATATTGTCCGACCATAAGCCATTAATATATTTATTTGGCCTGAAGGATCCCTCGAGTCGTCTAATAAAATTTAGATTATAATTAGAAGAATATAAGTAGAAGGTTGTTTACATTCGTGGAAAAGATAACTGCGTTGCAGACGCATTAAGTAGGGTGACCATAACATCGGACGAATTTAAGAATTTTAATGAATCAATTTTAGTTCTCACAAGAGCACAAAAGAAAAAGTTAGAAAAACAGGAAAGGAAGTTAGTAGTAGAGGTAGTGTCAGTGAAAAAACTAGGGCTCCAAATATTTCATCTCAAATTCCAAGGCCTGATCAACCAAGGATAGGAGAAATATTTAGAATTCCTAGCGATTTCGTTAAAATGAGATTTATTCAAGGAAAAGAATTAGACAAACTTAGAATGAACAAACAAATAACGAAAGAAAAATAATGTTTTGCGTACGTACCAAGTAATTATATAATATACATAAACATTAATTATATACAGCAGATCTCGCGAGATGAATTTGCTGATATGTTAAGTGATTTTTGTAATGAAATAAATGTAAAAGAAATATGTTTAATAAAAACAGAAAGAGACGCGATATTTATAAAGAAATTATTGAATGAAATACAAAGTAGACAAGTGTGGTCCGGACCACGAATAAACATATTAAAGAATGTTAGAAGAATTGTCGACAAAGATGAAAAGACTATCATATGAAATTACTTTCATTTGCTGCCAACGAGTGGACACGCGGGTGTCCGTCGTATGGTTAACAATATAAAACGAAAATATTACTGGCCAGTTCTAGAGAATAGCGTTAGAGAGTATGTTAGCAAGTGTAGTACATGTCAGAAAATGAAATACATACTCTAGAAACATTAAGGAACCAATGGTTATCACAACAACAGCCAATACCGCGTTCGAAAAGATTTATCTCGATATTATCGGACCCATGGACACTGACATCGAAGGATACAATTACATTCTCAGAATTTAATGTGAACTTACATCAATGCGAAAACATCACATCAAAGCGTTCCCGCTACAACGTAAAGACACGTTAAGTGTGGAAAATGTTTTTGTAAATAATTTTATACTTCATTATGGAATACCTAAGGTCATAACTACTGATCGAGGAACGGAGTTTACTTCAAAAACTATGTAAATTGTTACACATAAGTAAGTTAAACTCGACCGCTTATCATCACCAATCTATAGGTAGTTTGGAAAATATGCATAAACACCTTGCCGCCTTCTTGAGAATACAGTGTGATGGACAGCCAGAAACATGGAGTCACTGGCTCCAGTATTGGTGTTTCGCCTATAATACGTCTGTACACACATCTATAAAATATACACCTTTCCAATTAGTGTTCGGAAAACAATGTAACATCCCTAGTAATATATGTGATACAGTGGATCCACTATATAATCCAGATAATTATATGTTAGAATTAAGATATAGATTACAGACGTCGCAATAATAACTTAAATAGGAAATATAATTACGATAAAAATGTTAACAGTGTTAGTTATAATAAAGATGACTTAGTTTTAATTAAGAATGAAACAGGAAATAAATTAACAGAATTATACAAAGGAAAATGTGAAATTATCCATAAAAATCGAACGAAACCTTACATACAATATAAAATAAAAACTACACTGTGTGATTTATATATATAATAAAAAAATGTTAAAAAAAAGTAGGTATTACTTAAAAAAAATCATTTTTTTAAGTAACCACCCCGGTCGTGTAGCGTGTAAGTTAGTAGTAAGACAGTCTGAAATATAGCGTTGTGCAATTAAGACGTGCATTTTATTATATCCCACGAACCCCGCACTCCGCACTCTATGTAATTAATTACCTTTCTTGTTCTACAGTATCCTCGCTCAATAATTAAATTTTTCGTTGAACTTCATCAAAAATGGTCAATAAGTTTTGAAATCTTTCAAGTTTAAATTGAAGCTTATTAAGCTGAACCTTAGCCATAACCTTAGAATCAATTGCTTCTATAATTTTCATATACATTTAAAAGGCAGTTACTCTTCCCCTAATCGTATCGCGTTCCTGAATTAATGATTTCAATTCCGCCATAATTGCAATCAAATTTGCCATTAATTGCAATTATGGTTACCATTAAAGTTGCAACTAAATGGGCGAATAATAAATTAAAAACAATTATCAGGCTGCTGTAGGTGTCCTACAGCGGCAGCCAAGTCCCTTAGTCCACTCCGTTACTGATCCCGTCTTACGCTCTCCTTGTTCCACTTCGATTAATATACGCGCAGTTGCTTTGGTTGGGATCCAAGGGGTTCCTTGGCGACTCGCATAACTTGAATAGTCGTCAAAAAACTAATAAAATAGCTGTGTGTACAATGACTTTGCGTGAAACTCTATATTATATACATAAATCACACTTTAACGATAAGTAGTGCAAATAAGCTATTGAATAAAAATCCTTAACTTTTTCCAACATAACAGCATACGAAATAAATAGTATTGTACAAAAATTTACGGTTAAAGATAGATATTGCGAAGACTCGTAGCAAAAAATGTTGGCGTGTGCGCGGTTAGATATAGTTTCATTCCCAGGCAGCAATCAGCAAAGCATCAAAAAAAACTTACGAAAATTATGCAAAAATAAATCATTAAAATAGCAAATTATTAGATTAAATTATTAGTAAATTAAATTAATTGCGTATTGATTACGATCGCATATTGCGTCGACAACAATAACAATGTGGGTATATTTGATTTACGCAAGCAAGCATTCTGCGACAAAATGAGGCTAAATTCCCATATTTAATGAAAATATAATTGAAAATTGGCTACTTCCTTGAACGAGCTCAATGCACCAGTAGATATGACAATCCAGCAGCTGTGCAGTTGTCAGGTACGAGCAATCCAACAACCAACATTAATGGGCTATTTTTCTTTTCGCCTTCACGTCACATCACGTCCGATCCGTCCGGTCAGAGGGTTTCGTCTTCAATTCACGATCACGTCGAAGTCACCATTTTCTGTTCGTGACGATGGTGAAGATGAAACCACGCATGACAGTTAATTTAAATCGATTTATTTAATTACTTGCAAAATACACTATATTAATCCATCCAGTGCTACACAGCAGACCTACGCAACGAAATAAATGCTACACGGTTTCGATTAAATAATATGACATCGCAACAAATCTCATATAAGTGCAAAATGTTTATTTAATACAAATGCATGTTGAATTGTTTTAATAAATTGCTGCGAATGCTTAGTATACAATACACTCTCCCTTATACAAGTTCTCATAAAAGAAAATTCTCACAAAAAATATAGATTATAAACGTGATTATTTCGATAAATCCGGAATGTCGTGTAAAAAACTTAGCGACGGGTTAGATTATCATCAAAACATCCTTTGGATTAAACAAAAGAACAAAGCCATTTAATGTAGATACTAGTTATTGACAAATAATATATATAGGTCAACGCTCTTGTGAATAGAAAAATGGGAAGTATTTTCCGTCACACCGTCCATTAGATTTGATTGTTTTATGGAATTAAGAACTCACTTTCCATAAAATATTATAAAATAATAAAAGAAATTAGTGAATAAATAGATATTATACTAAACACGTCATTTCTGATCCTCCCGATCCACTAACGGTGCTTTTAGGTACCTCAAGCACGGGCCATCGTTCTCGTCGAACCCGTCACTTGCGACGAAGGGCTCGACGAGTAAATGAACCCTCAGACACAGCTCACTGAATTTCTCGCCGGATCTTCTCAGTGGGTCGCGTTTCCGCTCCGGTGGTAGATTCTGCGAAGCACGGCTCTTGCTAGGGTTCGTGTTAGCAACGTCGTCAGGTTTGAGCCCCATGAGCTCACCTACTATTTACAGCTATATCAAGAACTCAAATTATAATGTAGAAGTTTTACTGCAAAAATAATTACTACATATTTGTTCAATATGTTATTTAATACATAAATGAGCTCCAATCCCAAATTTGTAGGTATTGCTCCACTTTTTCAAAAATAGAAGCGATTTAAACAAGTCTTTGTATTACATCGTTAAGTCCATAAACGTTGCCAAAAATTAAAAATTCCAGAGTTGTGTCACCTTTGTCCGTTTTTTACAATAAAACATCAAAATTGAATGTATTTGTTAGATTTACTCATTTTGGTACACAGAAAAACATTCGACATCTGCTTACCATCATATTTCTGTTTTTTTTTTTGTAATTTCGTCTGTTTTTTTTCAATAGTAGTCAGTTTTAATAGTATTAAAACCAGCCAGATACAAACAGTACAACTAAAAAGATTTTACTGCAACTTTTCACATTTAAAATACGGTAAACCTTTTTCCCCAGCGTATTCGTAGGGTCGTAATGTCAATTGTATTGACAATCGAGACCTCGACCTAAGATTTCAAGGCGGGTGAAAGTATTCATGTGTGGGCTCCACTGTGCGCGCACTGAGCATCAAGAGCGAATTTCAGCTCTTTGTGCAGTACATTAGAAAATAAAAAGCACAATATTGTAAACACACAGATTATTTGTTAAATCCTGGAGTATATCATATATACATATGGAGAAATACTACTTCAAACTCATAAAAATAATACACCACACGTACACTGCTTGTCATTTAATTTTAATTATACATAAGCCACCACGATTTTTTTTGGTACAAGTTAATCGTACATCTTAGATGCCCTATTCGACGCATCCTCCTCTCCCGGTGAAGGCAAGATGCTTTACGGATATTTCCTAAAGCGAACAAAATACGGAACTCGGAGAAAAGGCATCGATAAATTAATTGCATTCGGTCGCTTGCCGCCGTTTATAAAGTTCCACCTTTTAATTAGTTTAACGTATGCAGTATGCATTTAGAACTCCTTGGAACTAATTTATTTTTGAACAAGTGAAAAGTAGTTTTCCACAAAAGCTGATCTACTTGAGTACTATATGTAAAACATTAAACGAACCAATTAAATTCTACAACAAATATCCTACTTTATAAACATAGTATAATATCTTCGTTCAATTTCGATTTTTTTTAAATTTAGTATCTGGTACTAATATAAAGTTTATATGGCAACTGGGACTGCTAAATCTAAAACATAATCCTAGAACAAGCCAGTAAAAAGAAACTTTTTTGTAGGGTCTTTTGTAATTTAAATTGTTGAACGGCATAAAAATTATGAAAACCTTGGTCATTACGTTCAACGCAAAAAATAAAATTAAAATTAAACTCAATGATTAACTATAAGTAATAAAAAATCAAAATTATTACTTGGATAAAATAAATTTTGCATGTAGAGCTGCTTTTTTTTTCCCTACCTAAGCTGGTAGCCTGGAGCGGCTATTCCAGCGTAACCGTGGCTAGTAGGTCAGCTCACGGGGCTCAAACCTGATGAAGTTGCTAAGACGAACCCTAGCAAGAGCCGTGCTTCGCAGAATCTACCACCGGATCGGAAACGCGACCCACTGAGAAGATCCGGCGAGAAACTCAGTGGGCTGTGTCTGAGAGTTAATTTACTCGTCGAGCCCTTCGTCGCAAGCGACGGGTTCGACGAGAACGGTGACCGGTGCTTGAAGTACCTAGAAGCACCTAGAGCTGCTCTGAATTTGCCACGAACAGCCCGCAATAAATGCAGGGCTGAAGAAATCTCAGTTCCCGCTCAGCTTCCGCCGCGGGAAGACGCCGTGCCGTGCTAGCTCCACTACTCAGATTAAATGTATCTAAATATAGATAATTATAACTAATTCAAAAGTGTTGTCGTTTTCATTACAAAACTTGCAGAGCCTTCTGGAATAAGCTGCTTGGGATGAGGTAAGTCATTGTTAATAAGTTTTGATTATTTGATGATTTGATTTTTTTTTGGTTTTTCGAATTGTACTTTTTCTATGTGCAATTATTGAAGTTCAACTGTATTAAAATTGATTTATTTTCATTTACTTTAGTTTCAAGGCGGTCAATTATTGTTTTCCACTTATTAAAAGTCGTTGAATATTGATTAGTTGACTGAGGATAAATTCTTATTCTCTTAATTGTCATTATTCCTTTTTTTACTCTACAGATTTATTACTCTAATTAAGTTGAAAAAACCCACTTTTCAACTGCATCGAAGAACAAAGAATAGCTTATTAAATTCTTGTATGTAACTCATTATGAGTCTCACTCACTCGGTATGAGCATTTTCAAAAATATGCACGACATCAGAAGTCAGAAAATGTTATTCTTCTCTTAACTTTTTCAATATCAAATAATATATTATTCGAATCTTATATTTCGTTTTCTGTTAAAAGACGGGGATAAATTTTAACAAACTCGCTTTGAGTGCATCTTTAGAGTAGGTGCTCAAGAAAATAAGAGCGTAATTTCATTTTCTACATCCACTTGTTGCACTTTTTGTTGTTCTTCAGTTAGTTTGGCTACTTTTAATTTCTTTACTTTTTTTTGTTGACGATGATGATTTTTTTATTCAAGACGAATATTTTTTGTTGACGAAGATGGTTATTTAATTCTAGATGAATTGAGGATTACTTTTTTAGTATCTATTAAAAGCTCTGACTAATCATCTTAAGGAGAATTATTTGTACACTATTTAAAATTTCCGGACTAATTCGAAACGAGTATTGCGTTTTATGCCGTACAAAAGGATCGGCCCACTGAATTGCAAGGCTTACCGTTGCTCATGGACATCTTCAATATCAGGATTCAGGCACCAAGCCTTTGCCTACCGCAATGTCCGTTGTATTTAACTCATTTTTTTTTCCGCTGACATAACTACCTAGTAATATTTTGATAATCTTTGACAACTGCTTGTGACCATTAATTTGAAAAATTTAAAATGATAAAGCAACCATAACCATAAATCAGCCCAAAAAAAATGCAGCAGTCCTGCATTCTTAATAAAAATTTGTAAGTAAATATAGTAGTATACATATTATTTTAACGAAAGAAATTTAACGATTATTTTATTTTTCACGTTTTCATATTTCGTAGCCCAATAGCTAGTGACGTTATGAGTCTATATATATACGCCTTGTATGCTTAGAGAAGCCTTGACTACTGCGGTAATTAATTTACCTAAGGAAACTTAGAGCACTAATTTTATTTATGTTAGAGTTCCACGATCGTGGAAAATCAAACCCAAGTCAATGTCGATTCCGATAATGTATTGGAATAACAGATACGGCTTTATTCTAAAATATTTGACTTTATGTCTCAACGTGGACGGCAGCATTAACGTTGCGTGCTTTCTATCTGCTCTCGTAATCGCTAACTATGCTACACTACAAATAAACAATAGTTTGAAAAAACAAAAAAAATACGCTTTTATAGAATATCCCACTAAAAAATAGAAAATAAATTTGAATTAAAAATAGTGTAAGAAAAAATGATTTTATTGTAAAAAAAGCGTGGGGTGCATGGTATCAGTAGTTATAAATATTTTATGAACAGATATGAGTAGAATGGTTTATTGATAATATCCTGAAAAGCACCCCACCCTTTTTCACAATAAAATCATTTTTTCTTACACTACTTTTAATTCAAATTTATTAAAATTTATTTTCTATTTTTTAGTTGGATTTTCTATAAAAGCGTATTTTTTTTAGTTTTTTTAAGCTATTATTTATTTTTCATTTTTTAGTCGAATTTCAATTTTTTCAATTTTGTTGTTAATATTAAATTGTCATCGGTCCTTAATAAGTATGCCAAATCTCGAGTTAATCCGACGTTTTGAAGGGGGTCAAAATCATGTTCAAAGATTCCGTTACATACTAACATACATATGTCTGAAGCTATAAAAGCGTATTAAAAAAATTTAGGGTATATTTCTTAGGCCCGGACTGGTTGGTATTATCATCCTACTTCTACCGTCCACGAAACCCGGCTTGAAGGATAGAACAACCATGAAACAAGTTAATTGTGTTACAAGTAACTCCGGGTACTTAGCGGTAGGCAGCGGCTTGCCTTTTCCGACGTCTATGGGCGGTGGTAACCACTCTCCATCGGGAGATCCATATGCTCATCTATCAAACTAAAAAATAAAATAAAAACATGTCTCAAAATGAGTGGAACTTACATTGGGATATCTTTTGACTCCCAGGTGAATTCTAAGCACATTCGTTGTTATGGATAATAAAAAAAAAAAGAATTTGTGTAGATGTAGAGCGTGCTAATCTCTTTCGCATTAGTACCCATATATGTTTCGTTAATTCAATAAAATCTCCCTATGAACAATAAATCTCAGGCCACAAAAACAAATAATAATAATAATAATAATAATAGACATTAAACATTAAACATAACACAACAAATACAAAAATAAATTTCGTTAAATCTGGATACACGAGGTATAATTAATGAATTACAGCGAATGTATCGAATATAAAGCATTTCTAAAAATAGATGTCTAAAATAAGGTGTGGACATAAGAATATAACAGTCTGAGGGCGGGTTACAATACGTGTTCATTATTATACATCCCTACTAATATATAAATGTGAATGTAAGTTTGTTTGTTACGCTTTCACGTGAAAACTACTTAACCGATCATTATGAAACTTTGTACACATATTCTTGGAGGTATTAGAAGTAGCATTGGATACTTTTTATTAAGAAAAAAAAAAATATTTTTTACGAAAAATTAAAAAATTGTTTGTCAAAAAATCTCAAAATCTAGCTTCTTCAACGCCATCTACCGGTTCAGTAATGAAGTACCAAACCAAAGTACTGTAAATGAAGTCGCGGGTAAAATTTAGCGTTATGCCAAAGTAACTATTCCACGCGGACGAAGTTGCGGCCAAAAGCTAGTTATATTATTATGCGTGTTCAAAATAATTTTAATATTCAAAATAATAATTATTATAATATAAATAAATATAATATAATATAAATATAAATAATTATAATTTTTACGAGATTCTGAGTACTAAATGTACCTCGCGGCTTAGCCTTATAACCCCTTTGCCTTTTTCCGGGACAGCCATTTCTGTGTCATTCTTGTGGAGGGTATACGACAATGGGAACATCTTCCATCGAACGGGTGACATTACTCGGTAGAACACGGTCGGAACGTTCGTTGTTGTTTTTTTTTTCTAGCCTATTCTAGCAACCTCGTGGGGTTATTCTAGATTCGCCCAATTAGTAGGTGAGCTCACGGGGCTCAAACCTGATGACGTTGCTAACACTAACCCTGGCAAGAGCAGTGCTTCGCAGAATCTACCACCGAATCGGAAACGCGATCCACTGAGAAGATCCAACGAGAAACTCAGTGGGCTGTGTCTGTGGGTTAATTTACTCGCCGAGCTGTTTGTCGCAAGCGACGGGTTCGACGAGAACGATGACCGGCGAATGTAGTTGTTCAGAACTTGTATATATGCAACCTTAACATGAAAATGTCGTAAGTGAGATTCAAGCATCTGTCAAATATCTTGCGTTTGTGTGATGGCTATCCGCTACACTGCCTTATACATAAATTACCAATTGATTTACGAATTTGGTCTATAATAACACTAACATAGGTACAATTGAGCTTACTGAACTAGTTACACCTGATATCGTTTGGACCATGTCATTCTGCATAATAAATCGTAAACGTATGAGTTAGTTCAAATTCCAAACTACATAGGTACTTATGAGATTTTAGCTATTATAGCAGAGAAGGTTACTATAATTTCACTGAAATCCATTTAGCCATTTTGGTGTGATTGAAGGAACAGTATCGAAACATACAAACTTTCAAATTTAAATATTTGATTTCCGAGATGCGGGTCTACTTGTGTGCTCTCGTCACTCATGTGTGTGCCTCGTATTTATGCATTCTCGACATCTATAAAACAAGAGTAAAAGCATAGCATAGCTTCGGGATATTAAAAAATATTTGTACACAAAAAATTAAGTTTAGAAAAATAATAAACTGGAACATATTTTCAACAACAAGCCTTTGAGAAAGGTTTATGAGAAGACTCACGAGATTAATAAATATTTGATGAGCGAGCAACTTTATATTGAAATATGCAACGCTGTGGACATCATTCTTGCACAGAGCAGATTTGATTACTCTGTACCTTTAAAATCTTAGTAAAATTTTATATTATGCACTCCCGGACTTAGTGTTCATTATAGATCAGACACAAACCAATCGACTCTATTAACGGAAAGATAAATTATAGGGATTAAAGTATGAAATTGCCGTTTTATTGTAGTAGATACTTCGAATTGACATACGAGTAGAACCTTCAGGGCTCAAGATTTTTGAGTGAAACTTTTTTCAAATGATACCTATGAGGTTCTTCTGTTCAAAAATGTGCAACATTCGATTATCGACTTTCACGCTTCAGAAACAGCTCGCAATATCATGTTGCGTTTGGAGCAGGGACTGCTAATGAACGCGACGAGCTCACAGCCCACTTGGTGTTAAGTGTTTACTGGAGCCCATAGACATTTACATTTAGGTACGACGTAAATGCGCCACCCACCTTGAGATATAAGTTCTAATGTCTCAAGTATAGTTACAACGGCTGCCCCTGCCCTTTAAACCGAAACGCATTGCTGCTTCACGGCAGAAATAGGCAGGGTGGTGGTACCCACCCGCGCGGACTCACAAGAGGTCCTACCACCAGTAAAAATATAGACTATTGGGGTATATATCAAAGTTATCGTGTTATAAACGATTTACTAACTATAGAGCAATACAGCCAAATAGAAATATATTCTAATCGAATAATTCAATCGCTAAGAATTTTAATTATGAAAATAAATAGTAGAAAAACATACACATATGTGTTTGTTATTGTTATGTGAGTTTTGTCTGTTTGTATGCGAGAATAAATTATGTTAGTAACACAATGAATATACAACAATTGAAAATAAGGAGATTATGTTAAGAGTTTGTCTGTTTCGTAGTAATTTAAGCAAATCGTGTTGTTTATGACCTTAGTTTGAGCTTCTCGTATTATATCGTTTTTAAATTCGAGTTTATTTATCAATTTACTGTACTTTTTTTTTTTTTTGGTCGGGTGGAAATCGCCTGACTTCCGCCCTGCTCTAGGGATGGCGGGCGGGGTATGTTAGAGTCGAACTGACTAAAATATCCTGTCGCTCAACAACCAACGCCCAAACCTCGCATGAGACAGAACTCATGAAAAGGCAAAGGGGTGGCGGTCGTCGGCGCCACGACCACCAGCCCTCTCGGTCGGCAGACTGTCCGAAGCCTGCCTAGATGGCGCCGGTTAGAGTGGGTTACTCTAAGGAATACCCCGCTGGGCCAGAACCAGCGTGGGTCGAGGATAGCCGGCCTTCCATCACCCGGATTCTTTTGCGTAAAACGCGTGCAGAGCCGCTTGCACGTCGTCTTCTTAGGCCCCCTTCGCCGGTCCCCAGACCGAAATGTGAGGGGGACCCGAAACACTTAGAGGGCCAGGGCTTGGGCGAGATCCGCCTCCCTGGCGGGATTGTACGTCTCTCACGAGCCCCGCCGCCTCCTTCTGCGAGATGGTGCACTCGCAGAAGTCGGGCATTGCCTTCCACGACTCGTCGTCGCCGAGCATCGATGCCACAACACTCGGCAACGACAAGTCGGTTCCTATTTTTGCGACGAGTACACGGCGCCACCCCTCCCATGCGGGGCAGGCGACGAGCGTATGCTCTGCCGTGTCCAAGTCGCAACCACAATGGTGGCACTCTGCCGTCGGCTCGGCTCTGATCCGGTACAGGAACTCACCGAAACAACCATGCCCAGTGAGCACCTGCGTGAGCCGGAAAGTGAGGCGTCCTCTGTCACGATTCACCCAATCCACAAGGACCGGGCGAATCGCCTCAACGGTCCTACGACCAGCCGAAGGATCAGTCAGCCGTCTGGACCATGACTCCAGCACATAAGTATATTAATATGTATTACTTCTGTTTTTCTGAATTCCTTCTGTTTTTCTGAATTTCATTTATTTTCAGTTTTTAGTCTGTCTTTGAAACTCGAGAATAGACAAGTTAAATCAGAGAGATCATTTTCGGTATATATATATGTATAGGTACAGCTGGCGTCCCAAAAACATTAGCTAATCTAAAAAAAGAGCGTGTACTGAGTACGTTACTATTTGATTGGTAAATAAAATAAATGCCAAATTCTCGGTAAATTTATTTTGTGGAAAGCCAAACTGATAATTCGATAATATATGTGTTTATGATATTATTTTCATTATATTTCAGTAGACGCTTTTTGACTACTCGTTGACTTATAATCATTACCTACTGTGGCATCACTCTCTTGTATACAGAGAAGTATCACTCAAGACTCCCCCATTCCTCAAGCACAGTACCGACAGGCAAACTCAAATTTATAATGAGAGCTATGGCTCCAACAATAGAATCGTTAATTTGTTTTAATATTAATTTAATACAGTCCCGGAATATCGGAGATTGAAAATTACAAATCATATGATTTAAAAGGAAACTGACATGTAATCATTTTTCTTGGCAGATTAATTTGATTAGGGTGAAGATCGGTTAAGACAATTATACGAGTATGCAGATGGAAAACCAACTGAAGAAAATAATTATTAAAGAAATACATAGTTGTTTAATATTCAAATAACACTTCCAATACAGAATATTTAATGCTTATTTGCCGATGAAATAATTCGTAGAAAGCCGAAGCTTTTGTGATTATTGTTTAAGCTTTTCTAGCACATTTCAGTTATTAATTTTCCAAAACAGATTTTGATTTAAACAGATGCTAGTACAATAAATACTCGGCGGTCCGTGCTGGAGTCATGGTCCAGACGGCTGGCCGATCCTTCGGCTGGTCGTAGGACCGTCGAGGCGATTCGCCCGGTTCTTGTGAACTGGGTGAATCGTGACAGAGGACGCCTCAGTTTCCGGCTCACGCAGGTGCTCACTGGGCATGGTTGCTTCGGTGAGTTCCTGCACCGGATCGGAGCCGAGCCGACGGCAGAGTGCCACCATTGTGGTTGCGACTTGGACACGGCGGAGCACACGCTCGTCGCCTGCCCCGCATGGGAGGGGTGGCGCCGTGTCCTCGTCGCAAAAATAGGAAACGACTTGTCGTTGCCGAGTGTTGTGGCATCGATGCTCGGTGACGACGAGTCGTGGAAGGCGATGCTCGACTTCTGCGAGTGCACCATCTCGCAGAAGGAGGCGGCGGGGCGCGTGAGAGACACACAGGCCCGCCGCCGTCGAGCGGGGGCCAGGGAGGCGGATCTCGCCCAAGCCCTGGTCCTCTAAGTGTTTCGGGTCTCCCTCACATGTCGGCCTGGGGACCGGCGAAGGGGGCCTAAGAAGACGACGTGCAAGCTGCTCTGCACGCGTTTTATGCATGAGCATCCGGGTGATGGAAGGCCGGCTATCCTCAACCCACGCTGGTTCTGACCCAGCGGGGTATTCCGTAGGATAGACCATTCTAACCGGTGCCATCTAGGCGGGCTTCGGATAGCCTGCCGACCGAGAGGGCTGGTGGTCGTGGCGCCGACGACCGCCAGTCCGGCGTCCCGAGGGGGAGGGTGATGGGAGAGATGTGCTCCGCACTAAACGCTTCACTTTCCCCCCCTTGCCTTTTCATGAGTTTTGTCTCATGCGAGGTTTGGACGTTGGTTGTTGAGAGACAGGAGGTTTTAGTCGGTTCGACTCCGACATGCCCCGCCCTCCATCCCCAGTGAAGGGCGGAAGTCCGGCGATTTCCTCCTGAAAAAAAAAAAAAAAAAAAAAAAAAGTACAATAAATAGCCTACAAAAATATGTTACCAGCGAATAAACTAATTCTAGTAACTAGCCTAGGTTTATCTCCATAAACTTCATAAACAACACGTGGATTGGACAATCATATTTTCCGAATCCTACTTGAATAAATACATATATGCAATAAAAAAGTTTTAAATTAACACATTTTTCGAGAACGAATACAGGAACGTACAGGTAGGAGAGATAGTTCGTGCTTCAATTGTATAAATAGTCAAAGCTTTTTTTGCTTAAACTTCGACTACGTTTAAAACGGAATACCCAACGAAGCCCAAAATATAATAGTAAACATATATGAATGGCTTTATCCTATCCTATTTTACTAAAATATGATTCGGTTTTCAGGCTCTTTTTTTGAACCAAACTTTTTTTTTATGATTGAAGTATTACTGGTGGCCCGGAGGCCTTTCCTATTTCACCAGGACAGGTGGGCAAGCAAGGCTCAGCCAAGAGGGGTGGAATTTGCTAACCCGAGCGGGGGCGGGACGAATCATGGGGGAGAGAGTTGTAGCCGTGTTCCTGTACGGCAGCGGTTTCGCCCAGGCCGAGACGCTGGGCACCGGCGCCGGAACGAAGACAGGCTTAGTCTATGACACAGAGGGTGCCGAGGCTTTGATGCTTGGGCCGGAAGCTCGGAGGCGGTTTTGGCGGGCGACGTGGTGATTTATTTTGGGGGCTCGAGGGCATCCACGGTAATTTGCGGGGTGACCCTGTGTTCGACACAGGACGCAGCTAGGCGGTTCCGTCGCGGTTTTTTGATCGCAAGTACATAGGGCCGTGGCGTGATCGCCTTAACACTTAACGCGTCGGGGGCGCACGTAACAGTTACGGGAAGAATACCCGTATAATTGACAGTTATGGCACTGGCTAGGTGTGCCTTTCTTGTGTGGGGCTTCGACGGTGATTCCGGAGAGCCTACAGACCGTAATCATGTTATATGGCTCAGTTGCGCGGCTCGTGTGCATGCGGTGCACGGAGTTGACAGGTAGGCCTTGATCTAAAAGGTCGGCCTTGACGAGATCACCATCCAACTTTCTAGGGATGCCACGTATGACGGCACGGAGTTCGCGCTCCTCCTGGAGCGTATACGTATCGAAACTTATACGCTCCTTGCGGAGGTAAGAAGAGTGGGCCCTATGGTCGTCGGGTGTTTGAGCCTTAATCTGAATCCCGTTCGCGAGGTTACGGGCACTTGTAAAGTAAATTTTTTGAGCCTTAAGGGCCAGGGAAACTCGGTCCCAAGCTAGCTTCTCTTGAAAGATTACCGGGGGAGGGGTTTGAGTTTTCTTTTGTATACTACCGGAAGTGGCGACGGTGTAGCATGGGCAGGGGGAGCAACGGGGGTCGGTGGACGGAGGCGCAACGTGTTTGCAGCTCTGCTTACTTTGGCAGCCGCGGAAGCTCGGGCTTCCGCAGTGAGCTTCTTACCTTTTTGGACTACTGTGAATCTATCAGTCGAGGGGGCGGGGGAAGGGTCGACCTCACTCGCCACGCTATATGATGGCATATATATACAGTCTATATGCAGTAGTGTGTACGGTGTGGCGACGCGTCGCCATGCGCAATCGACTGTGCGATTCTCTCCCACTCGATCCGGCGTTAAGCCATCTCTCTCGCTACACTGAGCTCGGATACCTATAGTGTATACTCCGTAGTGTATACAGTGTTGTTTACTACAATACACATAGCCTGTGTTTTACTTGAAAACTAATTATTTTTTCGTAATATTTTATTTTATCATTATGACATATTTAGTTCCTATCACAATCTGTTCTTTACTGCATATTACTTTTACAAAATAATGTCGATGTTTCACATCTGCCAGGCGTCCCGTGACGGCTCACATTTTTTTTTGGGTCAGGAGGATATTGCCGGACTTCCGCCTTCCGCTGAGAATGGCGGGCGGGGCATGTCGAAGTCTGTCGCTCGAAAAACCTGTCGCTCAACAACCTTGCATGACACAGAACTCATGAAAAGACAAAAGGGGGAAGGTGAAGCGCTTAGTGCGGAGCACATTTCTAGCATCGCTTTCCCCCTCGGAACGTCGGACCAGCTGTCGTCGACGCCACGACCCCCATCCCTCTCGGTCGGCAGGCTATCGAAGCCCGCCTAGATGGCACTGGTTAGAATGGGCTATCCCACGGAATACTCCGCTTCCATCACCCGAATGTTCTTACGTAAAACGCGTGCAGAGCAACTTACACATCGTCTTTTTAGGCCCCCCTCGCCGATCCCCAAGCCGACATGTAAGAGGGACCCGAAACACTTAGAAGACCAGGGCTTGGGCGAGACCTGTCTCCCTGGCCCCCACTCGACGGCGGCGGACCTGTGCTTCGCCACCTCCTGCGAGATAGTGCACTCACAGAAGTCGAGCATCGCCTTCCATGTCTCGTCACTGCCGAGCATCGATGCCACAACACTCGGCACCGTCAATTCGTTTCCAACTTTTACGACGAGGTCACGGCACCAGCCCTCCCATGTGGGGTAGACGACAAGCGTGTGCTATACCGTGTCCAAGTTGCACCCCAATCCTCAGCTCCGATTCGGTGCAGGAACTCACCGAAGCAACCATGCCCAGTGAGCACCTGCGTGAGCCGAAAAGTGAGGCATCCTCTGTCACGATTCACTCAATCCACAAGGACCAGGCGAATCGCCTCGACGGTTCTACGACCAGCCGAAGGATCGGCCAACTGCCTGGACCAAGACTCCAGCACTGACCGCCTAGCTTGGGCCCTCGGTGCTCTGACCACTCTGGGACTGGGACGCTCACGCCCCGAGCACGAAGGTAAGCCAGCCAATGATGGTCAGCGACGAGTGCCTTTGCCTGCAGGACCCAAGGCGATGTTCCAGCCAGTACACACGCACGCCGCTTCCAAGGAGATGCTGCAATAACCAGGCGTGCCATAACATAAAATTGAACACTGAAACTGGCCTACGATATTGAAATTGAAATTGTAACATTACCCATAGAAAATACTATTTCATTTTATAATCCTATCAATTGCTGATACAAGATTATAAAAAGCTTTCGTTCATTTACAGACATTGATTGGCGTTCACGTTCCAAAATATTGGCATTCGGTTTGATACAAAGCTCGGTACCATTTTCATCCCGTATGAAAGTGGCAGGCTGTCCATCAATGACATGCATTGAGATGCGGATAACAGCATACAGGATACCATATGTACTGTCCTTGAGAGTTTTTCGTAAGCGAGATTCAGACGTCTGTCAAATATCTTGTGATGTATGATTGCTACCGCCACACAACCTTTCGAGAGTTCTTGGAATTCTCGGGGTCAATATTCTCTACGCCAATGCTCCTAAATACCAATTTTTTTCTACTTTACTCCATACAACCGTTTGTACTGTCAATAATAACTTTCTCACGGATCGTTGGAAGCCTCAGGATTTACGGAGGGACTTGGATTACTTCTATATTTTATATGTTCTTTGAGGAACGTTGAAGAGAGTCCCTTTATCTTTTTTTACTATCGCACCGCCCGCCACCAGAGCAGAGTAGAACCATCCATACTCCAGGAGTGGTGTGAACCCGTTTACTTATCTAAGCAATAAAAAACTTAGATGAGACCTTTTTTATGACTACCTTCTTCTTCTTTTTCTCCACCTTATCCCACTAGGTGGGGTCGGCACAGCTAATTTTTCTCTTCCATTCTCTTCTATCAGCCGTCATCTCAACACTCACTCCTCTCTCTCTCATATCGTCATTCACACACTCCATCCATGTCTTCTTCGATACCTTCTACGGTAGTAAATCATAATATTTGTTGTAAATTGATACATTTGAAAAAAGACTCTGAGTGTCGGACAGATGGACGACACTGGTCTAAGGGTTCTTTTTTGTTTAAGAACCGCAACCCTACATTCCATTAATAATATTAATAACCATATTACCAACACCAACCTCAACCAGTTCTTGAAAACGGTCATGTTACGCTCTACTAGGACCGATTTATTATCACGGATAGGTATATTGTTGCCAATAAGCCTGTTGTTGTGATATTAGATCGGTCAGTGCATCGAGCATAGTTGGCTGATACTAGGCTGCACTAAAAGTATCGGGAATGGAATATTTCCACTGTTCCTGTCATATTAAAATCTTTTTAATTGAAAACTCCTTGGTTTTAAAAATCGAATACCATTTATTTATATAATGGTATTTACGGTGTTTAAATAAGAAAAGACGAAATTGCGTTTCTTCTAAACAACAAGAAACAACATTTAATGCCCTTTCTTCAATAATTCTTTAACACACATTTCACAACGTCCATTAACCGAAAAATTATTTAAACAACTATCAATTGTCATATGACAGATTGACATTCAATCATTCATTACATCTCCCCCGCTGAAAAGACAATTGTAAGAGGCAGTGAATGGTTTTACAATTGTTTATCATATCAGATAGACACTGGAGACAACTTTGTTATATGGTAGAGGTTTGATTCTGCTTTTTTGTGTCCGGTGTCAACTTCATAGATCGATTCTGAAATCTTCTTTAGTATTTTGTATGGCCCTGTTCTCAATTCATCCATTTTTTTCCTGTTTAATTTATTTCCATTCTCCACATAAACACTATCTCCTTCTTCCAATTTATACCCTTCTCTGTACTGGTCAAATATATTTTTATTATAATTGTGAGATTTTATTGTGTTTTCTAAGGCTAATTTTCGATCTCTTCTCAAATCTTCTGTTGTACAACTTTGTTTTCAAATGTAGTGGTAGAATACTCACATTTTCACCCTCTAGAAGGTACCTGGGAGCAAACTTTGTAACTGTGTGTTCTGTTTCATTATATTTTTCTACGCATTCTTGTGCAATTGTTGTCCAAGATGTCTTCTTATCGCTTTCGTTTATTTTACATCTTATCTTATTTGTTAGTGTTTGATTTAATCTTTCGTTAAGCCCATTCGAAAAAGGCGCATCAACAGCTGTGAAAACTATTTTGATATTATTATTCTTTAGAAATTCTTTAATTTCTTTTGAATTTATGCCAGGGTATTGGTCTGATAATACCATATTAACGTCATAATTTTTTGTTACCTTTTGCATTAGCTTAATGAAATCATTGGAGCCTTGAGTTTTTGATGTACAAATATAGGCATACCGTGTGAAATGATCCACTAGAAGATGCAAATACCTTTTGGTTGATCGGGATCCTCCAAAGCCCCCAATAGTATCGATGGATACAATTTCAAACGGGTGTGTGGCTGGTCCCAAATGTGACATTAAACCATATTTCGACTTCCTCCTGGACTTGTTTTTAATGCAGGTTTCACACGCATCACACATTTTATTAATGTTTGCTGTAATATTTTTGGCTGAAAAGAATGGTGTTATTTTATTTGTCATTTGGGTTCTTCCAATGTGGCAGTATGTGTCATGGACTTTTTTTATTAGAGCTTTGCTAAGTTTTTCTGACAGTATAATCTTATTTCTTCTTTTATTTTTCTTGTAATAAACTTCATTCTCTAATATGTGCTTATTCTTTTCTTTTTTTAGGTCTGGATTTGTTAGCTGGTCATTCTTTATTTCTTGTAGGTCGATTAAATTTACGACCTTTAAAAAATCGTCGTTATTATCATTTGCTTCTAAGACTGGATTTCGGCTTAAGCAGTCCGCTTCTTGATTTGATTTTCCTGGGTTGTATTTAATTTCAAAATTATATTGTGATAGATAATATGTTAAATCACCTAGTTCCTCATCAGTTCGAGCTTTAATGTTCATATTTTCCAGGGGTTTATGATCTGTGTATACCATAAATTCTTTTCCCATAAGCCAATGTTGCCAGTATTTGACTGCTTCTTTTATCGCCAGACATTCTAAGTATATTGCCTTCTTCTTTTTCTGTGCTTCTGTTAATTTCTTCGAAAAATAAGCAACCGGTTTACTCACGCCGTTTTCATCGTCTTGTTTCAACACTGCTCCAACTCCTTTGATACTAGCATCTGTGTAAATTCTTATCGGTGAATCTGGGTCAAATATTTTTAGGATTGGTTCTGAGCAAAGCAATGCTCTAATTTTATCAAATGCTTCCTGGCATTCTGCCGTCCATACAAATTTCACATCTTTTCTTAATAAGTTATGTAATGGATCGAGGATAATTGCACTATGTGGTACAAACTTATGATGAAAATTTACTTTTCCCAAAAACTGCCGTATATTTTTCCTTGTTTCTGGAATTGGGAAGCTTTTGACAGCAGTTAAATAATCTTTCAGAGGTCTAACTGAATTGTTTTCTATTATATGACCCAAGTATTTAGCATGGTGACTTGCAAATGTACATTTTGAAAACTTCAGTCTAAACCCTTCCTTTTGTATTGCTTCCAGTAGTCTCGATATGTGTTGTATATGTTCCTCAAAAGTTTTAGAAAAAATTAAGATGTCGTCAATAAAGTTTACTGCAAAGTTAGATAGTCTGTGTTTTCTTATAATATTGCTCAATATTCTTTGGAAAATTGCTGGTGCAGTCTTTAACCCAAATGGGAGACAAGTCCATTGAAAATGTCCTTCTTGTGTCACAAAAGCAGTCTTATGTCTATCTTGAATTTTCAATGGGATCGACCAAAATGCTGAGTTTATGTCTAATGTAGAATAATACTTACAGTTTACTGTTTTGGTCATTAAGTCCTCTATAAGTGGGAAAGGTTGTGATTGTGGAACTACTATTTTGTTTAAATCTCTGAAATCTATGCATAATCTTGTTTTTTTATCATCTTCTTTCTTATATGCTAGAGTTACAGGAGCAGCAAACGGGCTGTAAGATTCCTCTATCAAATTTTTCTGTAGTAGCTTCGATATTTGACTTTCAATTTCTGTTCTGTCTTCAATTGTGCATCTGTACGGACGCTTATAGCAGTATTTATCTACCATCAAGTCTATATGGGCTTCATAATCCTGCACAGAGCCAACATCATATTTGTCCTTAGCAAAAACAGATTTGTATTTATCTACTAACTTCTCAATTTTTGATTGCTGATATAAATCTAGATGATTTACAGACATTTGAAATTCATCAATGTGTACATGTTCATTGAAATTAATTTCACACAATTTGTTGGTATTTATAGTAGTACCCTTTTTTACTATCTCAGAGTATAGTTCCATCTCTATCTTCTCTTTCTCTTCTATTCTCTTTTTAAATGTTTGTTCTTTATTTTTGTCACCTAGTACATCAGGAATTCCGACATTTGTTAAATTATTCTCATTAAAACAATGTTCATTTGAGATTATGCTTTTCTTTTCGGGATATTGTATGATGTTAAGTTCTTCATTTTGTATTAATTTGAATTTTTTTATACAATCCAAACCAATTAAGAAGTCATAGTTAAAATTTTCATTATCCACCACAAAAATATCCATATTTCTTTCAATATTGTAGATTTTTATTTTTAGCGTTACCATACCTTTCGTTTTTTTCTCACCATTAATAGTTTTTAAGTTTACAACTTGCATATCATTTGTCTTCTGTTTCTCTTGTATTTTCAATAATCTTGCATTAATTAAAGAAACATTAGATCCAGAGTCATAGATTCCAGAAACCTTCAAAGTGTCATTTATTTGTAAACTTATTTTTATTAATGGTGGTATTTCTAGTTTTTTGGATTTTTCTCATTCAGTTCTATTTCCAATTCTGAATTATTTACTGTTTTTACCACAGCTTTTTTATTTTTTTCTTTGAACCAACAGCTGTCTTCTGGGTGGAACCGTTTCCCTTTTTTCTCATTTAAACAGATTGGGCATGGTTTCTTTTCGTCAATATTTTTCCCTTTATTATCTAAATTATATGAGCTGTTCCTTTTTTCATATTTATTTTTCATCACCAGATGTTCCAATTTTCTTATCTCATTGTAAAGGTCTTCCGTTCTTTGTAATGTTTCTTTGTCAATCTTGTCCGCCACATAATTGGGTAAACCAAATGCTATGAGATCAATAATTGTTCCGGTATCCACTGTCTTCCTGACTTCCAACAATAATTTCTCCTTCTTTAAAGCATACTCAAGTAAGGATCCCGATTGATATTTAAAGGCAAGAGCATATCTAGTGGAGGACCATCCTTTGTTCGCAAATGTCTCACAAAATTTTTTCTCCCATTTGCTCCATTCTGATTGTACTGTAAGCTTCATCAGCATACAACTGTACCAATCTACACTAGCATTTTCTAAGAAGTTCTTCAAAATTTCAATTTTTTGTTTATCCTCGTTTATTTGAAAACGTTCACATTCTTTATTAAAATCTTTGATCCACTGTAATGCATTTGAATTACGGCCGTTGAATTTTTCTATAATAAAATCCTTTGCAATTTTCCCTAAATTTTGTTTTTCTGGTTTCTGCTGTTTTTGTTCTTGTAGTTTTTCTAACAGTTTTTCAAGCATGTGATTAGAATCACTAGATGTCGATTCATAACTAACAGGTTGTTCTGAAATCTCTTCCAAATAACAATCATTGAATTGCAAATTTTGTTCTTCATCCAAATATGTTTTTGAAATTTCCTCCGTCACAGTTATCCATGTTTTCCTCGTTTGATGCGTTTTTACTAAAGAGTTTTTTACTCTAGTGTAGTTAGGAGTAGTTGTGATCACCTTATGAAGATTTACGGGTTGATATTCGACTGGAATTCCAAAAACTTGTCCACTTGGTGTAGCAATGGAAGTTATGCATATGACGTTTGTTTTTCCATCCGCCATTGATTTCATTGCAAAATCAAATCTTAATTTCTCCATTTTCTCAAGATATTAGCAAAAATGTTGTTTTATAATGGTATTTACGGTGTTTAAATAAGAAAAGACGAAATTGCGTTTCTTCTAAACAACAAGAAACAACATTTAATGCCCTTTCTTCAATAATTCTTTAACACACATTTCACAACGTCCATTAACCGAAAAATTATTTAAACAACTATCAATTGTCATATGACAGATTGACATTCAATCATTCATTACATTTATTTAAAAAAAGATTCTCATTCTTGTCACGAGGTTTTGTCAAACTTGTTTAGTCGTTGAGAAAATGGAATTGACTCGAGAAAATTCAAGAGCGATGATTTATTATGACTTTCGAAGTAGTTTAACACAAAAACATTGTGTTGACCGGATGATTTCTGCATTTGGTGATGAAGCCCCATCCAAAACCACAATTTATCGCTGGTTTGCTGAGTTTCAACGTGGACATGTCAAGCTCAGTGATGATCCCCGTCAAGGTCGTCCAAAAACTGCAGTCACCCAAGAAAACGTTGATGCTGTGCGTAAGCTGATTGAGGAAGATCGACATGTGACATACCGCGAAATTCAGGCAACTTTAGACATTGGCACGAGTCAAATACAAATAATCTTGCATGAACAATAAGGTGTAAAAAAGTGGTTTTCCCGATGGATACCGCATTCGCTCTGTGAAGAGCAAAAAGTGGCTCGCGTTACTTGGTGCGTCAGAACTCTCGAAAGATTCCACGCAGGATCCTCAAAAGCTTTTTTTTTTTTTCGCATTCGTCTCCTGGAACGTATCCTGGATATACGCGTACGAACCCGAAACAAAAAACCAGTCACGAGTTTGGGTGTTCGAAAACGAGTTAAAGCCAACAAAAATTGTTCGTTCACGCAGTGTTGCAAAAAAAATGGTGGCTACGTTTGTCTCCAAAACCGGCCATGTTACGACTATTCCTCTTGAGGGACAAAGAACGGTTAATGCAGAATGGTATGCTAGCATTTGTTTGCCACAGGTCGTTTCTGAACTCCGTAAATCATCATTTACTGGTGGTAGGACCTCTTGTGAGTCCGCGCGGATAGGTACCACCGCCCTGCTTATTTCTGCCGTGAAGCAGTAATGCGTTTCGGTTTGAAGGGTGGGGTAGCCGTTGTAACTATACTGAGACTTTAGAACTTGTATCTCAAGGTGGGTGGCGCGTCTACGTTGTAGATGTCTATGGGCTCCAGTAACCACTTAACATCAGGTGGGCTGTGAGCTCGTCCACCCATCTAAGCAATAAAAAAAAAAAAAAAAATCATCCTCCATCACGACAATGCGAGTTCTCACACCGCGCACAGAACAAAAGAGTTTTTAGAGCAAGAAAACATAGAATTATTAGACCATCCGCCGTACAGCCCCGACCTAAGCCCTAATGATTTCTATACTTTCCCTAAAATAAAGAATAAATTGCGTGGACAGAGATTTTCATCACCTAAAGAAGCTGTGGACGCCTACAAAACGGCCATTTTGGAGACCCCAACTTCCGAATGGAATGGTTGCTTCAATGATTGGTTCCATCGTATGGAAAAATGTGTCAAATTTCGCAGAGAATACTTCGAAAAGCAATAAATACATTTTTAAATAGTAATGTTGTGTCACTTCGTTAATTCCCGAAATTTTCAGTGCCGCCCTCGTATCACTATTCCGAGAACTCATGACGAGAACCTCGTGAAGGCAGAAAATGACTAATTAATAAAATATTTAGACCTGGTCCACGAAACTACCGCCATGTGGCATGTTGATTCAACCATCATTGTTCCAATAGTTGTGTCGATACACGATTTGATAACGAAAAGATTCGATAAACGCCTTTTTTTTTCCACAGGAGAAAATGCCAAAATGTGTGGGCGGTATGTGGGAGTTGAACCTCACTAAAAACTCCTGCCGCTCACAGCCGGCGCCCTACCCCGGACCGGGTAGGAACCCAGTCGGAGCTATTGAGACGGCGGGACAAGGTTTACGCAGAGCATATTACATCCATCCCGCCGTCGATAAACGCCTTAAGAAACTTTCATTATCCAGCTGGTTTAGGGGCCTGATACAGAAGGCAGTCTTGAAGTCGTCGTGGCCTAAAGGATAAGACGTCCGGCGCATTCGTATGTAGCGATGCACCGGTGTTCGAATCCCGTAGGCGGGTACCAATTTTTCTGATGAAATACGTACTCAACAAATGTTCACGATTGACTTCCACGGTGAAGGAATAACATCGTGTAATAAAAATCAAACCCGCAAAATTATAATTTGCATAATCACTGGTGGTAGGACCTCTTGGGAGTCCGCACGGGTAGGTACCACCGCCCCGCCCTTTTCCGCCGTGAAGCAGTAATGCGTTTCGGTTCGAAAGGTGGGGCAGCCGTTGTAACTATACTGAGACCTTAGAACTTATATCTCGAGGTGGGTGGCGCATTTACGTTGTAGATGTCTATGGGCTCCAGTAATCACTTAACACCAGGTGGGCTGTGAGCTCGTCCACCCATATAAGCAATAAAAAAAGGCAGTTTTCCTCGTGTATTGTGAGAGGGTTTCTCACTCTGGAGTTCTAACCACTGATGGCTTGTGTAGTAGATGCCACCATTAGCGACAATCTATTTTTATATTTTTTTTTTTTAAATTGTATTTTTAATATTTTGCTTAAAAAATATTGTATAATTAATAAGATTTTAAACAAATATAGTATGAAGATTATAATTGTAATATATAATATATAGTAAGTATAATAAGTAATATTTATAATAAAATTAAAATTAAACGTTCTGAAAGATAACAAAATAAAAAATATTTTTTTTAATTATTAGAGTGTTGCCAAAAAATCCCCGAGGGCAATTACGGGCCCGCCGACATCCCGATATACGTGAAGTCGATGAAATACAGTGCTCATGTCTGTATTTTTAACATGAAATTAACTGGCCCCTGGAGCCTAGATTATTTTATTTTATGTTTTTATTATTCTGACGGGCGAACGAACTTGGTGCTAAGCGTTTCGGGAGTCATAGACATCAAAACGTGAATGCTATCCTATCTTCCTAACCTATCTTCAGACTTGAGTTGGAAGTTTCAATTGTATTGTAAAACGACTGTCATACTCGTTATAGCAAAATGGATGATTGTTTCACACCAAAAATGGTTAGGGTGTGAGTTCTAATCGTGCGGGCTTACAATACGACCTTCCACCGGTTCCTTTACCGTGGAGATTGTTCATGCAAATAAAGTAACTCATACCTGCCGGTTGTATCTGGACTTCAGCATATATAGTCACGTGATACAATATGAATATAGTTGATATAAAAATAAATCGTATGTGATTATTTTCAGAAATAAATGTAGATACATTTTTAGATTATTGAATGCAAATAAATATCAATCAATTTTTCTCCTCCAACTTCTAATGCCACGTGAAGCGATTCGTTCTATTCGCACGTGCCAATGCACAGCTTAAAGGCTAAGTGGGTCTTTGCAAATAAACGTAACTGAAGTATGCATATGTGCTTTCATTGCAAATATTTACAATTTTCCTGATTTTATGGCTCCTGATGAAATAGTTGTCAACCCTTGACTTCAGCATCAATAATTTATTACCTTAAGTACTTAACAAAAAACATCTAAAACATAATAACTTCAACCTATTTACATTGACATACGGCAAAGACGTTAAATTTAGTAATATGTAATTAGTTCTAAAAAAGAAATGTGAGCTGAGCTGCTGAGATGCTTGCGGACCAATAAAATAACTTTAATATTTTTTATATTTACTTATAACATTCTATCTTCGTAAGCATAAAGTTTAAATATTAATTTTAATTTTGATGATTTTGCTTTGATACTTGAAATCTATTTCAGATTTTTAAAATCTTGAAATCTATTTCTGAAATATTGTTTTCGGAGTTTTTTAAATGGTTCTTAGGTAATTTCAAAACTAACAGGGTTAGCAACCTGATACCATTAACTTATCCTTTAAAGCAGGATGAGCCTATGAGATGTTTAAAAAAATCAGTTTATGCCTACTATTAGACAGACAAAATTAATTCTTTGTCAGTATCAGGAAAAATAATATTGCACACACTTATAAATCCGTTGCCACCTGTCCTGGTCAAACTGGAAAGGCCTCCGGGCCACCAGAGATCCTTCAATCATAAAAAAATCCGTGGCGTATGTTATACTAGACGTTATATTAGATTTAAAAAGAATTATGATCGGCTTATCTCTGATATTGAACCGCTACACTTTCTAATAAAGCCTTTGACTGCATTAAGTAAATTAAATTGATTGTGTTTGTAGTCGTCCCTGACATTATTCTGTTATAGTTAAAAAGAAAAATATTTCACATAAATAGAACATCGCCATTTGTATACTTGGCCTACTTTGATGTTGACGGGGCATGGAAACTGGAAACATAACTTATTTTCATTTAAGTTAGTGGAGTTCATGTTATTGCGATTTGTCAACATACGGCACTAACCGGCCCCGCCCATCGCATCCTGTGAGACTGCAATCTCTGCTAGGATAAACGAGTTGATTATTGAAGTCCTTCAAGCGTGTTACCTAGAGCCTTATTCTATTCTTATTTCTATCTAGTTTTATTTTATTGAATAAATGCGTTAACGAACACTCTGCTCACTTTGTGTATAATCTGGTGTAAGAATTATATAGATCTTATGGGCAACTGTTTAGATGTTTTAAGACGTCGCGGTCGAGAGGATGCTCGGTGATTTGGACAAGTCCGCTAAAGGTGCTAAATCCTTTTTTATTGTCACCGTTTTTTTTATCTGCCTATGATGATAGCCTCGTGAGCTTATACCATTACATCAGATTCACCGAAAGTGTAGGCGAGCTCATTGGGCTCAGCCCAACGTATTTATTAACACTAGCCCTAGGCTCTTGCTAGGGATAGTGTTAATAATCTCAGAATCTACCGCGAGATCGGAAACGTAACCCACTGAGAAGATCCGGCGAGAAATATTTTACCACCTTACGGAATGCCCGAGGGACTGCAAGTGGAACGCTAGCTTTTTGAATGGGCGGAGCATCATTATTATTGTAGACGGTTGCTACTCCGATACTATGACCATTAACACTGGTGTTCCACAAGGTTCCGTACACTCGCTCACGCAATTCGTCCTGTATAAAAAATGTTATGGTTTTAAAAAAAAACTGAAATAAAGTATAAATAATAATAATAATATAGGTATATATACTACCTATTGATACATGCTACCTATACTACATATACATGCTACCTATTGATGGCATGCATTGCTATGCATATGACAGCACGGGGGATGCGCGATATATCGACCATCAGAGTCTTTCTCGGAGCGTGGTGTAGGAGAGAGGATCTAAGCTTGTGTCTGAAGTGAAGAACTCTCTGGGGTGAGTCTCCGAGTGGGGTGAATTTAGTTCAATTCAACCCCTTGAAGACACAAGTTTACGCGTTCACTGCGAAGAAGGACCCCTTTGTCATGACGCCGCAATTCCAAGGAGTATCCCTGCAACCTTCCGGGAGTATTATGATACTTGGAGTCGACATTTCAAGCGATGTCCAGTTTCGGAGTCATTTGGAGGGCAATGCCAAGTTGGCGTCCAAAATGCTGAGAGTCCTCAACAGAGTGAAGCGGTTCAAGCCTTGACAAAACTTTTGCTTTACAAAGCACAGGTCCGGACTCGCGTGGAGCATTGTTCCCGCCTCTGGGCTGGGGCTTCAAATACCAGCTACTTCCATTTGACTCCATACAGAAGAGACCTGTTCGGATTGTCGATAATCCCATTCTCACGGATCGTTTTGAACCTCTGGGTCTGCGGAGGAACTTCGGTTCCCTCTGTATTCTGTACCATATGTTCCATGGGGAGTGCTCTGAGAAATTGTTCGAGATGATATCAACGTCTCGTTTTTACCATCGCACCGCCCGCCACCGGAGTAGAGTCCATCCATACTAACTGGAGCCACTACGCTCATCCACAGTGCATTTTCAGAGATCTTTTTTACCACATACCCTTTGGCTTTGGAATGAGCTCTCCTCCACGGTGTTTCCCGAGCTTTATTACATGTCCTTCTTGAAACGAGGCTTATGGAGAGTATTAAACTGTAGGCAGCGGCTTGATTCTGCACCTGACATTGCTGGCGTCCATGAGCGACGGTAACCACTATCAGGTGGCCCATATGCTCGTCTTCTTACACGGACAATAAAAAAGTGGACTGCTTCTGTAAATTAATTTATTAGTTGAATCCTTGGTCGCATTCCACGAGAACGGTGACCAGTGCTTGGAATCCGTAAAAGCACCGATAATGAAAGGGGAGGATTCGAAGTGATGTATTTTGGGCGATGGCAACTGTTTACCGTTAGGTCCGCAGGATCGGGTGTGTAGTTTCCGGCGGACACGATAAGGAGGTTATCGTCTAGGGCCATTATTCGAAGTGGCACACAGACGCTGTCTTCAATTACTTAGTACGGGAATCTAGTTCCAGATCGTCGCGAAGATCCATATTCCTTACGAACCATGATGCTCCGACGGCTATCAAGTAAAAACGGGATTGAATAATTTGAAGAGTGTCTATGTTGGTGCGGGTTGTGTGAGCGAACACTACACTTGCGGGACCCCCATCGCTAGATACGGGGGCGAAAGCGAGCTCCCCCTACTCGATATCGGAACGAACGGTTCGACAAGAAGTCTCGTGTCATGAGCACGAGACTATCTGGCATGCCCATATTGTATAGTTTGTAAATCAAACCGTCGTGCCAAACTTTGTCGAGCGCATTCGCAACATCGAAGAAGAGGGCTCCCACCAGCCCGGTCTACGTTTGTTGAGCCTTAATAAGAAGTGCTCCGGTGCATTTGATGGACGCACGAATGTTTGATGCGGAATCCAAATTGCTCGTTGATTAAAATTCCTTTTAAGGTGTTAAAATCGCATAGGCTTTACGAAGGAGTCGTACGTCAACTTTATATACATAGTGATGTCATATAGAAAAAAGCAGACTGACACGCAGACGTGCTGAAATCTTAATTGCTATTTAAAGAAACAAAAAAGTTTTGGACAGGTTTTTAACTAAAACGTAAAAGAGTTGATGACGATAAATCAATTAAGTACCGTACCATAGCCCTATTACCTATTACCATCAATCTCTATTACCATAATCTCGCCATTTGAATCGCTTTAACCTCTCCATATATTTCTATCTCATCCGTGTAGTAGCCTACGCAATTAAGAAAAGAAAAAGAAATCCCTATATACGCCGTACATTGCGGCGCCTATGATCTGCTGATTCAATAACATAGTCGTAGTGAAAGCCAAAATAATATGTACAAGGCCTTTAAACTTCAAAACAGTACTTGACCAACTTACACAATTATATTAAAATTTATTTTTGGTGTTTCATTTTAGATGCGAACAATGACCTGAATGCAAAATATTTCGACCAAGGAAAAAGGCTATTAGATAATGCAATATGTTGTCACGTTTTCTGAACAAATTATTTAGTCAAACCAACGTCACTGAAAATCCACAGCTGAAGGTGCTTTATACACGTTATGAAGAGTGTTTTGTCTCAAATGAGACTCACAATACAATAGTTCAGTCGGAATACGACGGTGAGTAAACAAGTGCATCGGTGGACGAGACCTGAAAAATAATCCTTGAATGAACGCCACATAAGTACATCAATAGATGCCAGTACTATTGGTATTTTTATTAGTTTTTCTCTGTCTGATCTAATAAGATAAAATATAATATTAATACACTAGGTAGAAATAGAAGAAAAGTTTTGAATGTTAAATCGCGGTAAGATTTTTAAATGTTTTCAATGAATTTAATTTGTGTCATAGTAAATTTAATTAATCATACACCGAAAAAGTTGTTATAAAAACGTTTTACATCGTAACGTAGCCGCATCGCAACGTATAATATATTAACTTCATCAATCCTAACTTTGGTAATAAATGTAATTCAGAAAATTTTATATTGCAATTTATGTGGCTTTTTGCTTTCACCTCATAGAATTTGCACAAGCACACTCAATATTTACACTCAATACATAAGTTTAATAAATCACAATTTAAAGTACCTTTTCAATGTGATGCAATTAAGTTGAGTGAAACAGTATTCAAAATACAAAAGATTGTCATTTTCAATTAATTTAATAGAATAATCTGACTATTATCAAAATAGAACGAAGATTTACTTATTAAACAAGACCACATTCGACTGCTCACCGTATGTATTCCTTGCTGTGGCATGCTCTGCAAATAAGAAGATTTTCGTGACACAGTCCTGCAGTTTTTATTTAATTTTGTTTAATCGATGTATTTTTCGGTTTTAACAGAAAATGCTCCACGGTGCCCGAAAACGTTCGACGGTTTTTCATGTTGGGACGAAACTCCGTCCAACACAACGGTTGTACAAAATTGTCCAGAATTAATAAATGGATTCGACCCAAGCCGAACTGCTTTTAAAGAGTGAGTATATGACATTCAAAATTGTATTATTTTTTCTCCGTTTCAGTTTTTAATAATACAAATGGATATTTTACGTATAGATACAATTAAAGATAGTAAGTAGGTGGTAGGACCTCTTGTGAGTCCGCGCGGGTAGATACCACCGCCTTACCTATTTCTGCCGTGAAACAGTAATGCGTTTCGATCTGAAGGATAGGGCAGCCGTTGTAACTATACTGAGATCTTAGAACTTATATCTCAAGATGGGTGATGCATTTACGTTGTAGATGTCTATGGGCTCCAGTAACCACTTAACACCAGGTGGACTGTGTGCTCGTCCAACCATCTAAGCAATAAAAAAAAATTGTTCGTGTCTAGAATTAGTAATTTATTTTAAAATTCAGAACGCCTAAAGTCTGTGCCCTGGACACTTCCTTACTTAAACAAGAAGCGAAGAAGACATTTTTATGCTTCTATCATTTTGCTACCATTTTTAAATTAGTATTCGTTTTAATTATTGTTTTCGGAGCGTATATACATCATATCCTATTAGTAGGTACTATAAGTTATTGTGTAGATAGATGGACGAACTAATGGAGCATCAGTCAGGAGATTGCTGGAGATAACAACGTTTACCGTATACGACGTATGTACGTATTTACACACAGCAACGTAAATGCCTCCACCCGGAGGACGAAATTTCAATTAATTGCATAATGTTTGTCCCACCCTTCGATCAGAAACGCATGATAATGTAATACTCAGACAATATGGCTACATTTACCTATATATCTAAATCTAATAGTTTAGTTGCTTTTACATCACTAACTGCAAGAGATGGGGTTATGTTAATCGAAACCTCTAAATATAAAAAAATATAAAGTAGAAGACATTGCTTATTTGTATCGAAGTCTGAACATCTAATAGATATAATAGTTGCCTTCACTTATGCTCTTCACTCTGTCAACATAAAATAATTTTTTTTCTCCTACCTACACCGAAAGTTTGGTTTTCCACCCGCTGTACAGGGAAGAAAGTCTAACTTTTCCTCCCGCTGTACAGGGAAGAAAATGTAACTTTTCCACCCTGGGTACCGTCAAGTGCGCATGCGCGTTAGTGTCTACATCTGCTTTTACGCACTTAAAATTCGCCGCCATTGTTGTGCTCGGGTAAAAAACTAGGTATTTAAAATTTTCAAAACGCTAAACTGCACTTTGTTTTTTAAAGTCAAACAGCATTATTTATTTATTTACTGGTCAAAATGAAAAAAAAAAACATATATATGTATGTATGTATGCATATTAAATGACGGGCTCACGATTTTCCTAATAGGATTATGTTTCAGTCGAAATGTATGTAAACCAATTTAAAAATACATTTATAAAAAATATTTACATCAACTATATTTTGCAAGCAGCAAATCATGGTTCCGCTACCCGCCTTCCGAGACCAGCTTGATGGTCGTTATAGTTTAATGCAAAATTAAAAAGAAAGCATAATATTCAATTTCTTAGGACTACATTTTCAACGCATCTGAGAACTGTGAAGGTTTTCTTAGTAAGAAATGTTGACTTTTATAATATGATACTAGGGTTTTTTATGTGTTCTCCCTGTGATGGTATATGGGTCGAAACATGGACGCTCAAAAAGCAAATTATGACCAAAATGTGAGTCACGTGAAGAATCATGGAACGGGCATAGCCGTTTATGCTTAGGCATTTCTCCACTAGATAGAGTACGCAATACCGAAATCCGCAGAAGAACTGGTTTGACTGACATAGAGCCCAAGTGATTGCTCGGAATAAGTGAAAGTGGACCGGCCACATATGCCATCGCACTGACTATCGGTGGGGCACAAAATTACTGGAGACCTCGTACTAGACGTCGTAACGTAGGCAGACAGTCAACGAGGTGGATCGAAGACTTGGTCAAAGTGGTTGGTAAGGACTGGATACGCAAGGCAACAGAGCGAAAAGGATGGGTTACATTCGAAAAGACATTGGATGGACACTCTTTTTCAACCCTAGTCCACCCCCGCTCAGCATTTTAATAATAATAATAATAAATATTTACTAACAATCACGCCACGTTATCTGGTCCCGTGTAAGTTCGTAAAGAACTTGTGTTACAGGTACCAGATAACGGTAATAAATGTAAGATTTTTATTATACACATACATATATTTAATATACATCCATAACCCTGGAAAAGACGTTTATAGTTATCATACAAATATCTTCCCTTGGCGGGATTCGAACCCGCGACCCCCTTATGTAGTGACCATGTCACTTACCACTACACCAGACGGCCGTTAAAGCATTGGGTGGACTCGGGTTGAATAAGAGAGACTAACTAACTTTAGGATTAACTTACAAAATCAATAGACCCTCATAGCATTTTACTTTTTCTTACGATTAATTTAATTGTTGTTTATCGTATTAAGTACTTTTGAAACGTGGTACTAATAGATATACAAAGTAGTTAAATTGACTGATGCTTGTACAAACCACAGGTGTTTGGAGAACGGAACTTGGCTCGAGCATCCGGAGAGCAAGAAAGTATGGACCAATTACACGACATGCATTGACTACGATGATCTGCGTGTAAGTACGAAAACAAAATACAATGAACGTTACTATTAGTTACTATTAGTTAGAAACTGACAAACTTTAATTTGAGATTTTTTACGCTCCACTTTGAACGAATCGCCGATTCGATCAGAGAGATAATTCATGGTAGTTATTGAACTAGAGGTCCCGCAGTAGTCGAAATTCGACTATAATTAATTGCAATTGTAAGTTTGTACACTATTATGATTGTATTTTATACTTCTATAATCACAAATTTCGCCAAGGCTACACTATAAAAAAATATTAATAAAGACAAACAATATTTAATCTATTCTCAATTTGACCACAAACGTCAAGAACAAAAGATTGACAATAAATAGGTAGTATGCATGCGTGTGTGCGTCAATTAATGTATCTTTTATGCATTATTTAAAAAAAATATTAGCATTGCGCACTTCTCTATATTCTCTATTAGTGTGGAAAATTTCATACTCCTCCGTCCGCGCAATTTACGTAAAAAGGGATACAAAGTTTTTGCTTCACGTATTAATATATAGATTTAGTGAAAAATGTACTTTTGTAGGTATAGAGTTTATAATAAAATAATTTCCGTATTTTTATGTACGCACTGACCGTGGTTTCGTCTGTACGTTGGTTTCTTATTGGGATCTTATGAAAGACTACACAAATAATTGAAAACAGGATAAGGACAGACAAACCGCAACCATTTCTGAAAACAAAAGGGATGGCCCTGGTTGTACAATACGATTTAGACAGTGATTTAGTATTATTTTAATAATAATAATAAGGGTGATATCTGCAGAAATAATCCCGGTAGTTGTATCGGTGAATGACTTGGTCCCTAAAAGCCTCCCAAAACATCTCGAGAGGCTTGGTCTCAATAAAAAATCGGTGGTGGCCCAAATTCAAAAAGCAGTCTTGCTCGACAATGCCCTTATATTTCGCCGGTTTCTCTCCCAATAGTCCCTAACGCTCCAGCCGATTGTTGCCCACCTCGCCGGAGTGTGTCCTGCCGTCTTCCCAGGCGAGGCAGTGTTTAATACACATTAATAATAATAATTACATTTATTTACTCCACAATACAAATAACTTTTCAATTTATATGACATAGATTTCTAATTCTATCTAAACAATATTACAATATATTAATTAAACTGACAGTGGAGATAAAAAGGCCGCGGCTCAGCTTATATTAGTATTGTAATAGATTTATCATCAAATAAATTCGTAAAAAAGATTAGAAGGTTTTTCTTTTGTAGACAGACGAGCGTACGGCCTAACTGATGGTAAGTAGTCACCGTTGCTCTTAAATATCAGCAATTTCAGAGGATAGCCAAGCCGCTGCCTGCTACATATTAATTTTTATTTTGTATGGATATTAATTATAATTTTACAATTAATTAATTGCAATATAAATAATTGGGTGCAAGGCCCACCTGGTAGTAAATTTGAAATCTCAATTGCACTTGTACAGCGCCATTCGTTCTACCCTTTAAACCAAAATGGACGCATGATCGTTTCGCGGCAAATGTAACTGTAATATTGTGTACAGTTTCGCAACGTGATCAACAACATGTATGTCGGTGGCTACGCGATCTCATTGATCGCTCTGATCCTGTCTCTGATGATATTCGTTTTTCTCAGGTAAGAAAAAACCATACTGTCCTCGGCCGAAATGAATTTATTTTAAACTAGCGACCCGCCCTCGCTTCGCTTCGAAAACATTAAATTTTATTATTGGTCCCGCGATGTTACCCGCGGTTATTATCGTAACGCGGGTGATGCCGCGGGGCGAAGCTAGTCTTAAAAAAGTAGCCTAAGCTACTTCTTATATCATCAGCTACCTGTCAGTGAAAGACAGACAAAAATTGTAAAAAATGTTATTTTGGTGTATGCACCGTATATAACTATATATTCATATGCATGTAGTAAATGGCGGTTGTTTCAATATTACAAACAGACACTCCAATTTTATTTATATGTATAGATTAATATGGATAATTATTAATTTAAATTTATCTGTTTTATTGAAGGAACCGTAAATTAGTGAGCAAACCGTTCCTTTTACTAATAAATACGCAACTAATCTGTGTTCATGAAAAATCGCGATTCACCCATAGTGCCCATAAAATTTAGAAAGGAACCAGATATGTTTTTTTATTGCTAATATTGACGGACGACTTCAAGGATTATCTGGTATTAAGTGGATATCGGAGTCCATATACAAAAACAATGTAAATGCCTCCTCGCACTAAGTTTTACACACTTGGTTTTACAGTAGCATATGGCAGCCGTTATTAATATTGAGATTTCGATTTAATGTGTCCGGGGAACGTGACATTGACGATGCGTAGCTTATCCTCGCCGGTGAGCACTGGTTCAAAAGTTTAATCATTCAATATAATTACAGCAATAAAACATAAGGAGCATAACCTTTAATGAGTTTTCAATAATCTGTTTTAATGACAAAAAACAAAACGATAGTACTACTAAAATTTTGGTCACTTGTTGATGAAACATAATTATATTAAAATAAAGTAGACACTACCAGTTTCAAGCACCCTCGAAAAATTTCTTCTATTTTCCTTGGACATTTATTCGATATTTACTTTGATCATGTTATTGAATACGCTTAATTCATTTAAAACTAATGTTGAATCTTTTTGGGTCATTAAGACAAGCTGACCAAGTATTTCAAATAATATTTTTAATGATATGTATTGTTATTCAAGTAGAGTATAATTTTTTTAGCGAATATATAATATTGCTTCTGCATTGTAATAAATAATATCGCTGTTTTTGATACTAACCACTTTTTTTATTTTTCTGCATACTCACAAATGCTTCTGCTCGAATGAATCAAGACATCAAATAAACCAATCGTTTCCTTTTCCTTATAGAAGGTAAATATACAAATTTTTAGTGAAATCGCTAATATTTTTAATTTTTAATAGCAATTACAAACTTATATTAATAGTAACTTTTGAAACTAATGTTTCAAATACAATTCGCGAACGAACGAATTAATGAATTCAAAGCGAGTGAGATCCAATTCAAAGAATTTTCAGCGGTTTTTTCACTGTTCCCTCTTGAAAATTAACTGATGCTCTGTTCGATGACGTTCACTGCCTAGCTACGTTTAAACTCGTGATTCACTTCGTTCACGAAACATAGCTAAAGTGATATTTATGTTTAGTTCATAAAACGTTTTTTTCTTTTTTTTTGCTTATTTGATGTTGGTATTATCTCTAACACTGTACTGTGTTAACTGAAAATGAAACAATAGTATTTAATGAAAAAAAAAACATTTAAATTAATAGTGGTTTGTGAATGCGATTAAGAATCATCTCAAAAGCTTTTGCAAGCATCGAATTGCATGTTTCATGAATTTTCCTAAATCAGTACATAGATATTAGGCCAATATCAATGTTCTTATAAAAGTGTGTAAATAAGCATTCATGTTTTTAGGCATTTTCAATATAAGCGGACGCGAATCCATGCCAATCTATTCATTTCGTTCATCCTCAACAACATCATGTGGATCGTCTGGTATAAAACTGTTGTGGACTACATCGAAGTGGTACAAGAAAACACGGTAAGTAAATGTTTTAGTGAGATCGTTAAATTACCTCTATCTTTGTTACAAAAAAAAGTAATAATAAACATTTACGCAATATTTTAAGGTCATCAGAAACTTTGACGCTGACTATTAAAAACATACTCGTATATAAAAGTACAAAACAATTCCGAAAATTGGCTAAGCCCCTTCTTGTAAATTTGTAATTTTATGTAATAAACAATTATTTCACTGAAATTCGTTAGACAGTAAGAAGATTATATCTTGTTGTAAATTTATTAATATTCTAATTCGATATTCAGTGAATTTGTTGTAAAAGCTTCGAACAATTTAGTTGTGTTAAGTTTCCTAACATTCAAGTGCACTCAGTGCCGTAGGTAACCAAGGGCCCTGGGGCAATTTAAAAAATGGGGCCCCACTGCTATGTAAACTGATTAGGTTTTATCAAATAAAAATATGAAATATACAAATACTTTAAAAATGCTAAGCTACTTAAGCTCTTTTTTTGTGCACTAAAGGGCAGGTATTAAAATTATTAAACAGTAACAATATAAATTACAATTAATACTTGGTGTAGGTTTGGCTAATAAAAACGGAATAGAGAAGATTCAAGGGTTTATTATATAATGGTCAGCCCTTTTTTTTTTGGGCTGGAGGCCGTACCTTCTACGAGGTCTCCGCGCCTACGGGGCGCGCGCGGTACGTGGGTCTGGTCTGCGACTGCGAGACCACGGATGTTTTCAGGGCACTACCCACTAAAGGACTCCGGTGCACTCTTCGCCCAAGCGTCCGATCCCCTCCGAGGTCAGAACCCGGATGAGGTAAGGGGATTACCGCGGTCAACACTACAACCAGACGGCGCAGCTCACCCCAAGGACGGCCGGCTGACGGAGCCTTCAAGGCGAATCGAAGGCTCTGAAACGTCAGCCGTCTCGTTACGGCAGCCCGTCAGGCCGCCCAGACGGTGCCGCTGGTGTCCCGGAATACCCCGCTGGATCAGAACCAGCCTGCCGGGTCGGGATGCGATACACCGCATCGGTGTATCGTATCTCCTTGACGGCGCGCTAGAGTGCTGGTAGCGCGTCGCGCGGCCTCTACAAGCTTACTTACTCCTGATAAAGTATTAATTTTTTAATCGTTCTCGAAAAAAAAATCTTAACTCGAATTCACAATAAAACGCACCTCGATGAATAATAAAACGCCCATTACACTATCCGTCAAATTGACAACACTGCCAACCTACAGAAAGAATTAGGGGAATTCCCTAGGCATAGCTTTTGAATTTCTCTCAACTGAGTTGTCATGATTAAAGTGGGGTTGCAACCTGTCATATTTATTTTGAAAATAGGAGAAATTTCCAAAAGTTCAATTCGATCGAGTTTTCTGGTAAGGATTCGAGGGCCCCCTGAGTGCACTGAACGTTCCCATAATTTTTATGTACTTAAATAGCCTGTCAAAACATCTAGAATAGAATATCTCTTAGGCTAAGTCACGATTTATAACTCCCTTTACGATCGTCTCATTAAAGTTATCCATGAATGTCTAATATAGTCCCTGACATATATTAAATTATCTGAATGAGATTATATTTGCATTTTTTTATGCTTACTAGATTCTTAAGTAGTTCTTTTAACACAGATTTGGTGTCAATCCCTTCACATCTTGACCTATTATCACATGATGACGAGCTACATGTGGATGTTCTGCGAAGGCCTACACCTGCATGTTGGACTGGTTATTACAAACAGTTATATTTTTAATGTTGTGACCACAGCCTTTTTTAGAACCACAGTAAAATACTTTAAATAGTTGATATTAGCTTTCGATGTTTTTTCTCAGTATTCGACCGAACGCACGAAACCGAAATTGAAATTTCTTATTCCATCACCCTGTTTCCTCTTACAAATCATATTTGTACAAGAATTTACCAAATTACAGTCGAACCCTAAATCAGAATATTATTATATACCATCTATGTTTTTAATCACAGTGACTGTGATAAAGTGAAAAGCAAACCAACAGACACTATTAACGTTTGATTTAGCCTCATTATTCAAAGAGAAAACAGTGAAATATGTTTGATTGGACAAAGCACAAACTGCATTTTATTTCCAGTGCCATAGCCAAAACAGTCCTGCTATACTAATCCGTAAAGTTGCTTTAAAAACGTTTACCGTTACCTTTTAAACATTTACGGTGACCAAGACTAACTTAACAGAAACTAAATCAGATACTCGTCTGTGTTTCAAATTTCATTCAGTGAACAAACAGAAAATTTCAATAGTTCTATTGCATTATTAAGTTAATTTGGATTATATGCACAAACTTAGATCATATAGATATATATACATACATCATCATCATCATCACCATCAGCCTATAGCAGTCCACTGCTGGACATAGGCATAATGTACTTTATTTCGTCTATTGATGAGATGCATGCTTATTGTTCTAATAGTACTTATAACTTGCTGATTATCAATTTATCTGAGCGCTACTTCTTAGGTAAGCTAAGGCCTTAGTCACCTGACTGTGGCCTTGGTAAAATCATTTGGATCCTCTAGCCGACGCTACCAAAATGTGACATTCTATAACTGAGATTAATATTAAAAATACAAAATAAAATATCTGACTTTAAAAACAGGGATGTTGACTACATTTTGAATGACGCTTGTTAATAAACTGATTGCTAAAATAGAATATCATGAATACATTCATAAACAAATAAGTTAAAAGGCTTTAAATTGGTAGTTATTGTTCGAAAAATGGGCCTGAGGTGTCCTGACGTCATTGTAAAACTTGTGGGCGTACTCTACTCATATTTATTTTGAAAAATTAAATTCCTATATCATTTCAAATACTTTAACGTATTAAATGATGTAGTAAATAGCCAAATGTATGAGGCATCTGAATTCAGCTGAATCTTGTTGCTCTCTCTCTGTCTAGCTATTTATCCCACATGGTAGTGGAGTTAGCTTTCCTTATTCGCTCTGTCTTCGACATCCTCGTCAGCAGCATTGCATTCCTTTTTGTCCTTTCCATCTTTTCTTGGTCGAGGTCGAATCTCCTTTACTATAATAATAAATGTGCGCATTTAAAAACATTATAAAGCATGCTTGAAATGGACCTTGACTTTGTGTGTTTGTGTGTGTTTTATTGGTTAATTAGAGTAACATAGTTAATAAAAATCCTTTGAATACCAGGTGTCTATAAATGAATATATCTCAGTACGCTCATACTGTGCCATCGGGTGGGCCATCCCAGCTCTGGTTGTCGCTCTATATACTGGTGTTCGTATGCAACTCCGTTATGGAACAGAACGGTAAGAATGTTTTTTTATTAAAAATAAAAATCCAAGTTATGTTAACGAAAGAGAAATGTTGTTATTCAGGGTGATGTTTTATAATCACAATCAATAAACACAGCTTTGACACAGTATTTATTAGGCAACTCCTTTACGAAAATTGTAGATGTTAACTATTGTTGATGGTGGGTGCTTAAATCTCCAAGAAAGAACCAGTTCTGCGGATGGGTAGTGCTCAAATACGCAATTAGTCTCCGCTCACCTATACTCAAATCGAGTTGACACCGTATCACTGCTCTAGGAGCTGTACTGGCAGGCGTAGATTCTAGAGCGTTCGCTATCATCTACGCTCAACAGAATGAGCAAGTCCCGTCAGAGAATTGAAGGCGATGATAGCAGACATCCGAATACACAAGACACACGCTCATTCGCTTTACATGATAAAATTGTCGTAACACGTACCGCTAATTGCCAATGTTTGCATTACTGTACGGATCATCATGGTGGTGATGATATGTAGGTTCAAGGTATCAAGACGGGTAGGACTCCAACATTATTGCGGCGTACTTTAAATGTGGAATTGGTACCTGCCACAAAAAACCTTTTTTGTGGTTTTCGTAAAACATATTTTTCGAGTGTTCGAATAGGGAAGAGTAAGATGCTAGAGGTGAGATCAAGGAAACAATCGAAGAAAAGCTAGGGTCACAGTGAGCTCTCAATTACGGGCTACGTGAGGGGCTGATGTGGACCATGAAAGGGCCTTCAGTTCACTCTAAGTACGGTCGCTGAGATCTATTCCGTTTTCACACGACAACCTTATAATAGGATTTTAGTCTGACTCATGGGAGAGCTCCCGGAGTGGAGCTTAGTGGAGTGATGACAGCCGGGTAACCAGCGGCTAGTGTTGGAGACCACTCGCTGAAGTCTTTCCCAATTTTCACGATCCAAGCGAAACGAGAAGCAAGAACACCAACAAAAAATTGATAATCCTTCTTCTTTTTTACAATTATAAAATCTGTTCAGATGCTGGATGGATCAAAGCCACGCTCTCTGGATCATCGTCATCGCAGTTGTGATTATACTCACACTTTCCTTCCGTACGTATGGATTTTAAATATTTGTACTATCTTAGATGCTCTTAAAACTTGATAATACAATTCGCCTATGTACTAATTCCAATGCAAAAAGCTTTTTCTTAGAAACTTTTTTTTGTTATGAATTTAACAAAAGAAAGATATGTAAATTTCTCCATATTAACCAAGTTTGGTGAAACAGAACTTGATTACTATGCAATAAAGGGAGCCTCGTGTCGGACGCGCAAAAAAATAAAATTTTATTTTAATCGAAACGGGCCGTCGCTTCTCATGAATAATCAATCCAGTTAAGGTTTTACAAGTTGCATCGTTGCCTTCCTCTACCTTTTTCTGTTTATTAGTAACGGTAACTATATTTTAGAATATTATAGACTTCCTCCTTTTTAAAGTGAATCAAAGCTTTGAAATTAATTCTCGTTGTACGTGGGTCGACGCATAGAGTAGATACATTTATGCACGAATATTCTTAAACAGGAGTGAATGATAAGGCTAAGTTTGAAAAGCAGGAGAGAATTTGCTATCCCGAACTATAAGAACAATGGGGAAATACTGTACAGCAGTCACTGAATTTGGCTAAACAATCAACATAATTGTACTCCGATAATGTAATGCCTAAAAGAAATGTATATTAATAAGAAGATCTACTCTTTAAATCCAACTTATATTTCCAGTGGTCTGATATTATTCAATCAATTAGCTTTTCTAGGTGAAGTTTATTTTCTAAAAACCAACAGAAATAAAATCAATACCCATTACAAGTCTGTCGAAGCGATTCCTAGACGAACCCTCTGCTTTGAGTTCGCTACGTAATTAAATCACCGTAGAATTCGAGAACGGTGATTGCGGACGAATTCGACACTAGAAATTAGTTTGGTTTACTTACGTGTGTAAAATGAGCTCGTATATACTAGGCACATGTGTCAGATAAATAACAAATAAAGGGTTTTTCTTTAAGAGCGCTTGAACTTAAAAATAAAATAAAAAGACCTGTTTAAGTGATATTGCCACAATTTTTATTTTATTTTAAAGTGTATTCGATGAAATTAGGTATGGATTATAATTTCAGCCAAATGGCCGTCGCAACTCCGCTGTAGGTAGTGTGTCCTGGTGGACCAGTTTTGTATGACATCTTCGCATAAGAGAGAGAGAGAGAGAATACACTTTATTGCACACCAACACAATTTACATTAAAAAAAAACAGTCAAAAAGCACGTATGTACAATAGGCGGTCTTATCGCTAAAAGCGATCTCTTCCAGGCAACCGTTTAATTTACAGAAATTCTGTAAAATATAAAATTATAGCAGGTATGTTGCGGTGTACCATAGATAAATGGAATCAATTTTATGAAGAGCGCGAGCTATGGTTGAGATTTCACGTAGCCCCACAGAAAGTAATCGAGCGGTGTTAAGTCACACGATCTCGGTGCCCAGTTAATGTCACCACTAGGCGAGATGATGAAGCCTTCGAATTTCTCATCCAATAAATTTAATGTTTCCCCTGCTGTATAGCATGTAGCGCCGTCCTGTTGGAACCACATGTTTGTGAGATCCATACCATCTATTCTAGGCCACAAAAAGTTTGTTATCATCGTCCGATATCGGTGGTCATTTACATTGAGCTCAGCTTCATACGCCTCTTCGAAGAAATAAGGGCCGGACAAGCGTGTAGCGTTCCATGGTGAAATTTCACGACTAAATATGTGTTCATGCGAAATTTGACAGTTATCGCCTTACCAAGATGGCCGCTATGAGTTGTCAAAGTTCGAGCGTTCTTATTGAAAAACCCTATATATTAAAAATAAACCATAAAATATAAATAAGATCAAAACATTGGTTAAAATCGAATGAATCAAATATATTGCGACGTTTAGGAACACCACATAAAGGCTAAACGATATCAGTTTCCCGGTTGAATGATCTTTCTTGTATGATAGAAAGAGAGTAAAGCCGGAAATCAACTGGGCACACGATACACCAATTAACAAGTACGGATAGAAGATACGCATGAAGAAATTTTCCTGTGTTAAGTGAGAGAAGTCTGGCAGCTCTAATAAACTGAGAAGTTAGACGTAACGGTGTGACAATAACATGGAATCCATATTTTACAAATTCAACAGTAATCGAAGGGCAACAATGCTCTAACAGCTGTTCCTTTTCCAAAAATAATAAGTGAAATAATAATACCATTTATCGTTGACAATCATTATCCTTTATTATTATCTTAATTCTATATATTTTATAATACATATTACAAATATTTAATATTATATATATTTTATAATATTATAAACTATATAGAATCTTGTCCAATAATTATGAGAACGCATATGAAAACTTGAAATTGCAGTATTTCTGGTGAACGTTATTCGAGTTCTGTTAAAAAAGATGCAACCGCCCGCCTCAAATCAGCCGAATGAAGCCGCCAAGAAAGCTGCCCGGGCCACTGCCACTTTGGTTATATATTTCATGGTAAAAATCGACATTCAATACTTACGTTTTTAACTGTAGATTAAATTTCTTAGTTACGCATTCTCGTTACTAGAAAGAACACTAGGAATAGATTTGAAAAATTTGTGTAATTTTTTAATAAAAATTTTGTCAAAAAATCACAAATTTTATTCAAAATTTATCAAAGCAGATTACTACATTTTTTTAATGCTCTCCTCGTGCTCTGGTGAGTTTCGTATGCTGTACTGTTGATAATAACTGGTTATAAACATTTCTGTTAATTTCATTGAGTCGGAGATTTAAATTTAAACCTAGAGCTGTAAAATACGAATATGTGGATTCAGAGAACATGGACAGTGAAAGAAACACACACAGATGCGCTAACATTAATCATTAACGTTTAATACTCGTATAAAAGCATGCCATTGGAAACTGGTGAGTACGTAGGAGACACAGTTGAACTAACAGGGCACGCACGGCAGCGACGTTGATCATCGCTGACAACCTGTTTTTTTTTTTTACTTTTGATTTTATGTGATGATAATAATCCCACAGTAGCGATTATTATAATTTGTGAAAAGAAAGAAAGGTAAATAATATTTTTTTAAAGAATTTTTTGAGAAATACTTTCTATAGTGTCACTCTTCAGAAATATATCAGGAAAATGTCTGTACGGACTTTACGCAGGCTGCATTTCTTCTCAAAAAATATAATTAATCTTTATATCTTTAAATTAAAATAAAAACTAAAGAGATGTAGAATTTCTTTCACGAAATGCCAGTGTCCGAGTTTACTTTTTTTTACTAGGCAAAAGCGCCGCTTGCATTCACTGACTTATTATTGATTTACACGCAAAGCTCACGAGTCATTTCATTTTAAGTGGTTACCATAGATAGAAATCATAACGCGAATGTCACCCACACTGAGACACGTTGATGTCTCAATTGACTAAGGGTCGCCTCGCCATTCAAACGAGAACACATTTATAAAATAAAGCCGTGAATGGCAGTAATCCTCACCTTCATTATTTAGCTAGTTTTGCAATTAAATTGAGTTCTATGTCAACACTTATCAAATCAAATTTAATGTCTCTGCCCTGTGTGCACCGTCGATAGAAGCATATTTCGTTACGATCATTGTGCTCATTCTTTTATTTCAATGTATTTATTATAAATACAACAACAGCTCAATTAAATCTAGTAAAAATTCAGCATAAAGAAATGCATGATTTAAAGTATGTTTAGTTAAAGTGCCAATTACTGTTTAGATTCCGCTGTACGGACTGCATTTCATCTTGATCCCATTTCAACGAGCTCCGGAATCTATTGGCGAGAAAATATACCAAGTTGTTTCAGCGTTGCTCACAAGCTTGCAGGTAAGGCTCTAATTCTATCTCACATAATAAGGTTGATATGACTGAGGATGTGTAGTTAGCAAACAACGAGAAACGTTATAAAGTATGCACTGCATCGGTTCTATTATGAACGACCACTTCAAATGTATTTCATATTTAAAGTCCCTTCTTTTTTATAGTTTTATACCAGAACTAGACGATGACCGAGCCTTGCTCGGTTTTTTTTTGGTAAGGCCATCTCGTTGTGTCTTTAAAGCGGTAAAATAGTATTATTATTCGGCAATAGATGTCGGGAAGAGTTGATTATTGAAAACACGAATAAAACAACATTTTCTGAAAGTAAATCGTAGCTAGATCGATTTATCGCCCCCGAAATCCCCTATATACTAAATTTTATGAAAATCGTTGGAGCCGTTTCCGAGATTCAGGTTATATATTATAACTAGTCAGGTCATAAGTATTGTCACACAGTAAAAACTTTTCTTTTAGAATGCTGGCCACAAAAAAGTTTATTGAATTCGAATTTCGAATTGTTCATGAAAATAAAAATGTATACTTTTAGAATTTTACTCATTTTTAAATATGGAGTGGACGCTTAAAGAAGACCGTGTTGCAGTTATTGCGTTGCATCGTTGCGGTTACGCGCCAATTCAAATTTTTAACATACTGAAAAATTTGAATATAACCAAAAGATTCGTTTATCGTACCATCAAACGATACAATGAAGACTCTAGTGTAGATGACAGGTCAAGAAGTGGTCGCCCTCGGTCTGTTAGGACTCCAGCAGTGATAAAAGCTGTGAAGGCGCGAATTCAAAGAAATCCCAAACGTAAGCAGAAACTGTTGGCCCTTCAGATGGGGTTAAGCAGAACCACGGTGAAAAGGGTGTTAAATGAAGACTTAGGGCTTCGGGCATATCGAAGAAAAACAGGACATCGTTTGAATGCTCGTCTAATGGACCTGAGACTGAAGATATGCCGCGCTTTGTTGAAGCGGTACGCGGGAAAAAAATATCGGGAAATTCTTTTTTCGGATGAAAAACTTTTTACCGTAGAAGAGAGCTACAACAAACAAAATGATAAGGTGTACGCACACAGTAATGAAGAAGCGAGCAACCGTATTCCGCGTGTCCAACGAGGTCATTTTCCATCCTCGCTCATGGTATGGTTGGGAGTTTCTTATTGGGGCTTAACAGAGGTACATTTTTGTGAGAAAGGTGTAAAAACGAATGCAGTTGTGTATCAAAATACAGTCCTGACGAACCTTGTGGAACCTGTTTCTCATACCATGTTCAATAACAGGCACTGGGCATTCCAACAAGATTCGGCGCCAGCTCATAGAGCGAAGAGCACACAAGACTGGCTGGCGGCGCGTGAAATCGACTTCATCCGGCAGGAAGACTGGCCGTCCTCCAGTCCAGATTTGAATCCGTTAGATTACATGATATGGCAACACTTGGAGGAAAAGGCGTGCTCAAAGCCTCATCCCAATTTGGAATCACTCAAGACATCCTTGATTAAGGCAGCCGCCGATATTGACATGGACCTCGTTCGTGCTGCGATAGACGACTGGCCGCGCAGATTAAAGGCCTGTATTCAAAATCACGGAGGTCATTTTGAATAAACTTTAGTGTCCTGAGAATCTATGTTTTGTTAAGTTCATTTTGGTATATGAATGGTTACATAATGAATAAACTTGTTTCAACTATTTTACATTAAACATGTGACAGAATTTATGACCTGACTAGGTATATATATACAAGAATTGCTCGTTTAAAGATATAAGATAGCACAAAGTTTATAACAAAAAATTTAGTGGAATCGTTTTTCAAGTCAAAAGCGATGACATGACCTTGAATTTGTTTTATTCGCTTCAATTGTTTTGTGTGACGGGATAACGTCTTATAAATCGATAAACACTTGCACGCACGAAAAAGTGTCACGTTCCGATTGAGTCAAACGGCCCAAGTGTTAATTTTTCGAAAAAAAATTTACTTTTAATTAACTCATTCTTTATATTATACAAAATAATGATAATGATATTCAGTGAAAATAATTCAATTCACAAAAGTATGCATTTTTTATGAATGTTTCTTTATGACGTTATGTAAACATGTCGTCCGTAAACCAACTTTACACACAACCAATTTTCTTTTTAGTGTATATAATAAATTAAAGCAAAAGGGTTCGCGATAAATTTAATCTTTTAATCGGCACATCGGATTTTAAATAATTTAGTGGGTCATTCGTTATAATCTTAAGCAACTGCGTTGATAATTCAGGAGTATTTTGTGCATTTTTTATATTATTTACTCGGAATAGATATTTAGTATCAGCGAAGGATTTTATTTCATATTGCATTCGGAGTTCAGCAACAACCATCCACAATATTTTTATTATTATTATTAAGCCCTTTATTCCATGCAATTACATTTTTTTTTTGTATATTTAGTTTATATAATATATGTATGGACCCCTCTCAGGTAAAGGCCTCCTCCAAAGATTTCCACTCTGCTTTGTCTCTGGCAACATAAATCCAGTGTGGTCCAGCAACCTTTCTAATATCATCCTCCCAACGCGTGTACGGTCTACCGACGCGCCGCTTGCCCTGTGGACCGTCCCATGCAGTTACTTTCGATGTCCATCTCCCATCCCCGAGTCGTGCTACGTGGCCAGCCCACTTAAACTTCAGTCTTTGAGCATATTTTACAATATTTACTATTATATTACTAAATAAATCTATAAATGTATATTGCAACTTTTAATATCGGATATAAAATCTGTAAAATAACATAATAAAATTAACGTTTATTTTTGTCCATAATAGTTATAGTTACTCGTATAGTATGTTATAGTTATGTACCTATGATACCTATGATGTGCGTGTATGACACAAAAAGAGATATATTTCTAAAGCTATTGCAATTAAAGTTCAATAGGCCTTTAAAAATGATTATTACCCTTTGGAAAAAGCCTCTCCTAGAGTGCACGATTCCTTTTTCTATTCTAGCTTTTATTCGTCATAGTGTTCAGCTTATCTTAATCTTTTTGCACATTTTTTTTCTATTGACCCTTCTTTTTTCCCTTTATTAAGATAAACGAGTTATATTTATTTTATCTAGTAGTTTAATATTTAAAATCATCTTATTTAATAAGAGCCAAATAACTTCTTGTGACATCGACAGGAATTGGTGCAATTGTTTTTCTTTTTTCAGGGACTCTGTGTTTCTATTTTGTTTTGTTTTACAAATAACGACGTAAAGACAGCCCTTACAAATTACTTGGCACGGTACAAGCGAAAAACCGAAGCTATCCAGATGACTGGTACGCAATTTTTTTTTATTGATTACGTTAAAAAATAGAATGGTATCCAATTTTTATGCTACGTTATGCAGTGTACCTATTTTATTAAAAGGTGTTAAAACAAAAAAACCTGTAAATAAATTCAATATTTTTAAAGTAATTTTGATGTGTGAGAATTGATTTTTTTATATGACAAATAAGTTACGATTCTCATTAAAAGTACTGTAAAATATGGCTTGATTCGCATTTTGATTCGCAAAAATTGGTTTTAATTAAAACTACTATCTAGGTCAGGGATTAAACCATCCAAAAAGAAACCTTAACATTGGCATGTCCGTGTGACAACATATTTTTTTATTTATCTTTAGATTACAAAGATTTCTATAGTCAATTTAATCTAAGCTAATCCCAAGTCCATTCATCAAAGTAAATATAGTCGAAATTTATCAGAACAAATAAATAATGATAAGTTAACGTGTTTTTGGGATGTCACTTTGGTTGGTTTATTTATTTATACTATTCTTAGGTATCACCACTGGAGAAAGCGCTGTGAATCCAAATGCCGCCTAGCAACGCCAACGCCTTATACATTTTATGGAAACGTTCATTTAAATCAGTCAGTGAACACCGTTGGTCGTCTAATATAACATAGTACTTCACAAACAGAGGTACAGAACAACATAAGTCTAATTACTATAAGTAGAATTATTTTGTCGGTGCAGTTTGGGTCATAAAACATAGCCCGGCTAGGGCGTTGAGCATGTTGCGCGGGCGCAACGCCATTATCGATAAAAACAAATGAATCATCGAAGGCAGGTACACGGTGGTATACGAAAGGTGGTGAGACATTGTTATGCTAAGAGTCATTTGTACTTACTTACCTGCAAATTATAGTACATTATGTTGAAGTGTTTTTATGCATTCGTTCTCTGGATTTCTTTAGTGACACAATGGCTACTCCTTTTGGCTATCAAAACGGCAGAATTTATTCAAAATATTGTTTGCACGTGTTATCAACAATGTGTTAAAAAAATTCACTGAAATAAGAATAGATACCGAAAAATTACAAAGTGTTAATTTCTGCCGTTCTCGTTAAGTTGCTGCGGTGATATGTGGTGTAAATGTTCCATTAGTGATTTTTTCTTTTTTATCACTAACCTACAAAATGACAAAATTAAATAAACTATCGATAACGCTTATCGATAACAATAATGCGCATCACTATGCCCGTCCATAAGGCTCGTGAGTGGAAGAGAGAGCGAAATACTGGCTTCACCGCTCCGATTTTTTATGACCCAAACTGCACGGACAAAATAATTCTACTATAGTAGTTAATTTGCGTAGTCAAGTGCACGCGTATAAGACGACTTTCAGGTTCCTGTGAACGTATTTACCAAAAATGTAAAAGGCAAAGTGTATTCAATACACGTGTTGTTATAATATACGGACTTCGAAACGACGACTTTGCAATTCTCAAGGACAACCTAGTTAAGACATTATTGATATTATATCCACCACTATTAAATGCACTTTGGAGTGTATAATAAATTATATTAGCACTAAAATTTGAAATTAGTTATAATTTGAGATCAATATATGTCAATCTTTTATCGAAAACGGATTTACGTAGTGACTAGGATACGACTAATTATCCTGAGTAAGATATGTAATAATAACATTTAACTAAGTTTTATTGAAGTTATTAAATATCAACGTATTATTGACAACTTATATTATTTACGAAGTTGAGGTAATGTTTTAATATTAAATAATCAATTTGTCTCATTCAACAGTTCAATAATAATCACAAATGTAATCAAAGTATTTAACATTATAAAAATTAACGTTTTAAAATTATTACTTACAAATTCATGTTTATCTTATTCAGTATTATAATGACAAATATAGTCAAAGTATTTAACATATTATTGTAAAAATTAAGGTTTTAAAATTATTACTTACAAATTCATGTTTATCTTATTCAGTGTAATGATGACAAATGTAGTCAAAGTATTTAACATATTATTATAAAAATTAAAATTTTAAAATTATTACTTACAAATTCATGTTTATCTTATTCAGTGTTATGATGACAAATATAGTCAAAGTATTTAACATATTATTGTAAAAATTAAGGTTTTAAAATTATTACTTACAAATTCATGTTTATCTTATTCAGTGTTATGATGACAAATATAGTCAAAGTATGTAACATATTATTGTAAAAATTAAGGTTTTCATGTTTATCTTATTCAGTGTTATGATGACAAATGTAGTCGAAGTATTTAACATATTATTATAAAAATTAAGGTTTTAAAATGATTAACCAGTATTATAATTAATTTTTATCTTGTTCAGTGTGAGGATTATAAATGCAATCAAAACATTGACATTATCAAAATTAACGTTTTAAAATTATTACTTACTAATTCATGTTTAGCTTATTTAATTTTAGTATGATGTTAATGTTAGTTTAATAAATGGGATATTTGTGATGAAATCAGTCTTTAATTTACTAGTGCATATAAACTTATTCAAAAGCAGTTAAGAGCTTTTTTATGATTGAATGATTACTGGTGACCCGGAGGCCTTTCCAGTTTCACCAGGACAGGTGGGTGAGCAAAGGCTCAGCCAGGAGGGGTGGGATTTGCTAACAGCTACCCGAGCGCCTCCGAAGGAGACCTAGCGACTACTTCGCGAATGAATCTACTACCGGATCGGAATCGCGACCCGCTGAGAAGATCCGGCGAGAAACTCAGCGGGCTGATGCATGGGTTAAGTTGCACGCCGACATCCCCCAGACTCAATTAACTAGAGAACAGCACCCACACAGCTACCTACAGAGACAGTTTTATATTACGGAGTCTTCGCTAAGGTCACTCTTGTCTCATCTGTTCCGGCATTAAATATGTATGAATGCGAGAACTAAAGCTTTTCCAAAAACCACAAAAGCTCAAAAAATATCCACGGGCTAAGAATAGAAATATATATTATATACAGGCATATAATACATATTAAAGAGAATGTAACATAAATCGTACGAAACTCTAAATTGCAACAGTTGCCATTACGTTTTATAATGTAGCTTTTATCTTAATAATAATAAATCGATATTCACATTAGCTATAGATATCACATCCATAGTATAAATCGTCTTAAAAATTAACACAGTACTAATAATTGTCACATAAAGAATAATTAATAGGTTGCCAAATCTAATCCGTACACTTTGAACGATAAAACTACGATTAAATATATTTCTTAGCTGATAATAAAATCGATAACAAAAATGAGACTGAAATAAATACCTTTTAACAGAGACAATTAAAATTTTGCACGTTTTCATAAAAACCCCGTTATAAGATTGCAAAAAAAGCAGAAATGTACCATCTTATTATTTGATCTTTTTATGAACCAAAAAAACCTGTGACGTTGAGAAACGACTTTACCAAACTGATTACATGTGTTATTTTACATTTAGATATTATTAAAGGTATTGCCATTTATTATTTAGCCAGGGTACATAACATTAAAATTACATTTTCAATGAAAGTTTTTTTTTAAAGACAGCTTAAACTAAGTATACCAAGTAATCAAATTGCTTGTACTCCATTAAAAATACAGTGTGACGGGTCACCGCCTATCTTGAAAGAAAACGAAAGCTTAAGTCCCGCAACACCAGTTGATCAATCAATTGACCAGAATCAACAGGACGTTGATTAAAGAACGCGTGGTCGACAAATATACTACGTATAAGTATCTATCATAGACTCTACGTGTTTTTTCTCTTCTAAATAAATAAATTTTACTTGCTTTTAAATAATAACCAAAAAATAATATTAGCATTAAAAACCAGCCACATGTGTATAACGTCCATGGGTAGCATATTTATCAGTCTCGTCACACAATATGGTGCTACGAGACAGCGCTATCTACTGATTACAATTTTATGTGTAAACAAAAGAATTGTAATGGTTAGTTTAGTTTACAAAACCTAAACAAAAAATGTAAACAAAAATGAAAGTTTTCATAGTTTTAGGAAGCACCAATACTGATAATAAAAGGATTTTTTTTTAAATAAAACCACAGCTACATTCTTAGCACCAGTTTAGTATTTTGACGTTTTCTATTTACAATGTAAACTTAGGTTAAATTAATTGTACATACAATTATGTTCACGTCGTTACTTTATTAACAATAAAAAACTAAAAATAATAAAAAATAAATCATACAAATATAATAAATAATATCTGAAAAGAAACTTAACATAATTCAGTGTGCAAATGCACAAATTTGAGCAACCGGTCCATTCACCGGATCTGAAATCTTTATGAATTCAGATACACGCTGATAGTACGATTTACCTTTACTTGGAATAATTGCCAATGGAAATTTCACCAAATGCATTTTCGATTTTAGTGTACAATAGTTGAAATAATATTCTATTATGATTTTCCAATTCTATCCAAGGAAAGTTAGCGATACCGCCTAGTGGAATAGGACTTGAAGAAAATGTGCAACACTTGAAGCGATTTAATATTTCTCAAAATATGCAGCCTGCTAACTTAGCTTAGTTACATTATTAACATCATAGGCAATTAATTGCATTTAAGCCTTTAAATAATGAAAAAAGTTAAAATTTTACAGTCATACCACCTGACAGAATAGCCATCGGAAAATATAATATATAACGCTTACAACTTCACCACTAATGTTTTATTTCTGAATATTAAGAAGTTACTCGCTTAGATTTTATTTTTTTCATATTTCACAATTATATTTTTCTACTACAATGAAATTGAAAAAATTTAAACTATTTAATAATATATAAATGTATTTATTGATTTCACATGTTCTAAAATATAGATTTTGAATAATGTTTATCGTTTAGCTATTTTTCTATAAATTAATTATTATAAACAGTAGATTCTATTACAGGTATGTATAGCTTTCTTATTATTAATACAAATTACAAAACAACTTCATTGTTGTTTCGATCGATGTATTTCGAATTTATTTGAAAATATAATAATAATAAGCATTTAAACATCGAAGAATGTCACAATTACAGTAAATTTGCTTAATTATTTCATAAAAATGGTATCTTACATACCATTTTCATTTTAAGTGTAAGAGTATCGGACGGCTCTTGCATAGCACTGACAATCGCATTTCACTTCTTACTATCATGCTCAACAATCCTATTACTTTCTTCCCTCCGAGGTTGCGGAATAGATTCATCCAATTATCAGTTTCAATTACGTCAACGTTCCACTAATACGTTTCAAACATAAAGCTTTAAATAATAAATAAGACTCAAAACTAAACAATATAAATACAAAGTATTTTTGAAATACTCAACTGTTACATTAAAATTACTATTGCTTTGGTCAAAATCATAATCCGCAACCATTCTTCAATACTTTTTCAGATCTAATCATTCTATTTCTATTAACAAACAAACAACACCGACCTACAAAATATCGATTGCCACAAATATACGTGAAAAAAATTGTCGCGAATCGACAGTTGAAAATTATCAAATTGTACGGCATTTCAAAGACAACTATATATTATGGTGCCTATATGGAATAATTTAAGAGACTAATAAATGAAAATCTCGAAAACTTTAACTTTCAAAACAAATTCACCTTTGAATAATTTTGGCATTCACATAAAAATCTCAACCGAGCGTACTCGCATTTTGTTTCACAATACTGCGATGTTATGACTATGAAGCCGTGCCTCCATATTATATTTAAATAGATATTTTATTTCACGATTAGAATTACAAATTTAAAAAATAAATCAATTAATATATTCATTTATAAACTGTTCAAGAAAGACGTATTAAAGCATACAATCCTCTACCAAAATAGTTAATGTGCAGGACGAAATAGGATTTTATCAAACAAATAGAAATAATATAGTTAATAAGTAATTACGTAACAAAAATGTATAATCTTAAATTATTTAATATGCAATATGTTAGTGTATCAGATCAGAGAATGTGAATAGACCAATAGCAACAATTCGTGGAGTGCTTTCACTACGGTAACATACAGATCAAGGGACCCCCGAAAGTGGCGCATCGATAGCGTGTCGCGAGATGGGGTACTGAAATAAATATAAAAGGATGGCCATTTATAGGCAATTTTGTCGGGTTCCTCCGGGAAAGGTACCCGACAATTAGGGCCGAATATCTGGCATATAGGGCCTCTCGTGGCAATCCATCCCCCCCCGCGTCCGTCGCCGCGTATTTCAAACGTGCCTCGGAGGCACGCCGCGCACCCCCCGCCGCCGCGTCAAGTTCGAGCGCACGTTCCCACGATGCGACTCACGAAGCGCCTAGCGCTACCCCCACCCCCGCGCCCGCGTCGGTTACGTCATCACGCGCTACGTCCGCCGCGACCTCGATCGTTTCAAGTTCAGGCTCCGATACCGAATCGGAGATGGATTTCGAATCCGCGTCAAGCCCTCAGCCTGGAACTTCGGATGGGTTCCAAACCGTAACGCGCGGTAAAAAGCGTACTCGCGCCGTGGAGTCCCGGAGCTCCACGACGAAGCAGACAAAATCCGCGACCGCCTCCCGCCCGCAGGTAGTCGTGACACCGGAGTCGGACTCCGCTCGCCGCATAACCCCGCCGCCGCGTCCCAAGCCCGCGCCCGCTCCTAAAGCAGCTGCCCCACCCCCGCTGATTCTCCAGGAAAAAACTGCGTGGAACCGCGTTTCCCAGGCCCTTCAGGCAAATAAAATTAATTATACCCATGCGCGTAACGTCGCGCATGGGATTCAGATAAAGGTCGCAACGCCGGGCGACCATAGGGCCCTCTCAGCATACCTCCGAAAGGAGAACATAGGTTTCCACACCTATGCTCTTCAGGAGGACCGCGAGCTCCGCGTAGTGATACGCGGAGTCCCTAAAGAACTCGACATCGACTACATAAAGGAGGATCTGACCGCTCAGGCCCTCCCGATAGTTAGTGTGCACCGGATGCACAGCGGGCGGGGCAAACAGCCCTATAATATGATACTCGTGGCGTTAGAACCCACCCCGGAGGCCAAAAAGAAGATCGCATGTCTCACGACAATTTGCGGCCTATCCGGGATCTCAATCGAAGCCCCCCACAAGCGTGGCACTCCCGGGCAGTGCTACAGATGTCAGCTTTACGGCCACTCGGCTCGTAATTGCCACGCGCGCCCCCGCTGCGTAAAGTGCCTCGGCGACCACGCCACACTAGATTGCTCGCGTGTTAGGGAAACCGCGACCGAACCCCCAAGCTGTGTCCTATGCCTTAAGCAAGGGCACCCCGCGAACTACCGTGGATGTCCTAGGGCTCCGCGCAAGCGTTCAACCCTCCCAGCTCCGCGAACCGTCGGCCCAAAGACTTCGGCACCCTCAGTGCCGAAACCTGCCTTCGTGCCGGCTGCAGTTCCCACGGTTTCAGCGTGGAAAAAGCCGCTGCCGTATACGAAGGCGGGAACACAAACCGCACCCCCGCCCCCGCTCGCGACACGCCCCGCGCCTCAGCCCCTGCTCGCACCTCGCCCCGCGCCCGCGTTCCGTCCCCCGCAACCCTCTGCCGCCAACGACTTCGCGCTCGTGCGCGACTTCGTCACCGCGGTGAACTTCGACCGTCTGCGATCGTTCGCTGACGCTATCCGTAGGTCGACAACCCCCGAACAGCGGCTCGCGGCCGCGTTCGATCACATGGACGTTTATGAGTCCGTGTCGCGTACGTTATAAAATCTTTACCGGTAATCAATGGCGCAAAAAGGTAGAGAAAAACCGTATTCCCTTACGTTAGCATTCTACAATGCTAACGGACTCGCGCGGCAACGCGATCAAATTTTCGAATTCCTCCGCGATAATCTTGTAGATATTCTATTAGTGCAGGAAACCTGTCTGAAGCCCTCGCGTCGCGACCCGAAAGTCGCGAATTACGTCATGGTTAGGAATGACAGACTCACCGCCTCCAAAGGCGGGACTGCCATTTACTATAGGCGGGCCCTGCACGTTGTCCCTCTCGATACTCCCTCGCTCTCACATATCGAGGCGTCAGTGTGCCGTATCTCGCTGACGGGACACCAGCCGATCGTCATCGCATCCGTTTATCTCCCCCCGGACAAGCCCCTTCTGAGCAGTGACATCGAGTCACTGTTCGGCATGGGAGACTCCGTCATCCTGGCAGGCGATTTAAATTGCCACCACACTAGGTGGAACTGCCACAGTTCAAACATAAATGGTAGGCGTCTCGACGCGTTTATAGACGACCTTACCTTTGAAGTAGTCGGTCCCCCAACTCCAACATGTTATCCGTATAACATCGCGCTCCGTCCGAGCACTATAGACCTGGCACTGCTGAGGAACGTAACTCTGCGCTTGCGTTCCATCGAAGCAATGTCAGAGCTCGACTCGGACCACCGACCTGTCGTTATGCAGCTCGGTCGCCCCCACAACCCAGTCACTGTTACGAGGACCATGGTGGATTGGAATAAGCTGGGCACGTGCCTAGCCGACACCGCTCCGCCAATCCTCCCTTACGGCCCGGATTCGAATCTATCCCCCGAGGACACCGTCGAATCCATAAACATCATTACCGATCACATATCTTCCGCGATCATTAGATCTTCTAAAGAAGTCGATGTGGAGGACAGCTTCCACCGCATCAGACTGTCCCCCGATCTTAGGAATCTCTTAAGAGTTAGGAACGCGGCAATCCGGGCCTACGATCGTCTTCCCACGCATTCAAACCGGATTCGGATGCGTCGTCTACAACGCGAAGTCCACTCCCGCTTAAGCGACGCGCGTAACGATAATTGGCATAGTTATTTAGAACAACTCGCGCCCTCCCACCAAGCATACTGGCGACTAGCTAGGACTCTCAAATCCGAAACTATAGCCACTATGCCTCCCCTCGTACGCCCTTCAGGCCAACCACCGGCATTCGATGACGATGACAAGGCTGAGCTGCTGGCCGATGCACTGCAAGAGCAGTGCACCACCAGCACTCAACACGCGGACCCCGAACACACCGAGTTAGTCGACAGGGAGGTCGAGCGCAGAGCTTCCCTGCCGCCCTCGGACGCGTTACCCCCCATTACCACCGACGAAGTTAGAGACGCGATCCACAACCTACAACCTAGGAAGGCACCCGGCTCCGACGGCATCCACAACCGCGCGCTTAAACTCTTGCCAGTCCAACTGATAGCAATGTTGGCTACAATTTTAAATGCCGCTATGACGCACTGCATCTTTCCCGCGGTGTGGAAAGAAGCGGACGTTATCGGTATACATAAGCCGGGCAAACCGACAAACGAAACTTCTAGTTACCGTCCGATTAGTCTCCTCTCGACGATAGGAAAAATTTACGAACGGCTCCTTAGGAAACGCCTCTGGAATTTTGTTACCGCGAACAAAATTCTCATAGACGAACAGTTCGGATTCCGCTCAAAACACTCGTGCGTACAACAAGTGCACCGCCTCACGGAGCACATTCTGATAGGACTAAATAGGCGTAAACAAATCCCGACCGGCGCCCTCTTCTTCGACATCGCGAAGGCGTTCGACAAAGTCTGGCACAACGGTTTAATTTATAAACTGTACAACATGGGAGTGCCAGACAGACTCGTGCTCATCATACGAGACTTCTTGTCGAACCGTTCGTTTCGATATCGAGTAGAGGGAACTCGTTCTCGTCCCCGTCAACTGACCGCCGGAGTCCCGCAAGGCTCCGCGCTCTCCCCGTTATTATTTAGTTTGTATATCAATGATATACCCCGGTCTCCGGAGACCCATCTAGCGCTCTTCGCCGATGACACGGCTATCTACTACTCGTGTAGGAAGATGTCGCTGCTTCATCGGCGACTCCAGATCGCAGTAGCCACCCTGGGACAGTGGTTCCGGAAGTGGCGAATAGACATCAACCCCACGAAAAGCGCAGCGGTGCTCTTCAAAAGGGGTCGCCCTCCGAACATCACTTCGAGCATCCCACTCCGTAGTAGGCGCGCAAACACCTCCGCCGTTAGTCCCATCACTCTCTTTGGCCAGCCCATTCCGTGGGTCTCGAAGGTCAAATATCTAGGCGTCACCCTCGACAGAGGGATGACATTCCGTCCCCATATAAAAACGGTACGCGACCGCGCCGCGTTTATTCTAGGACGACTCTATCCAATGCTTTGTAGTCAAAGCAAACTGTCCCTCCGCAATAAGGTAACTCTCTACAAAACTTGTATACGCCCCGTCATGACGTATGCAAGCGTAGTGTTCGCTCACGCAGCCCGCACCAACTTGAAATCCCTTCAGGTTATTCAATCACGATTCTGCAGGATAGCCGTCGGAGCGCCTTGGTTCCTTAGGAATGTGGATCTCCACGACGACCTGGAGCTCGACTCTTTTAGTAAGTATCTACAGTCGGCATCGCTGCGCCATTTTGAGAAGGCGGCACGACATGAGAACCCTCTCATCGTAGCCGCTGGAAATTACATACCCGACCCAGTAGACCGAATGGTAAACCGTCGACGTCGCCCAAAGCACGTCATTACGGATCCTCCTGATCCATTAACGGTGCTTTTAGGCACCACAAGCACCGGTCACCGTCCTCGTCGAACCCGTCGCTTGCGACGAAGGGCTCGACGAGCGAACTAACCCATAGACACAGCCCACTGAGTTTCTCGCCGGATCTTCTCAGTGGGTCGCGTTTCCGATCCGGTGGTAGATTCAGCGAAGCACTGCTCTTGCTAGGGTCAGTGTTAGCAACTCTCCGGTTGAGCCCCGCGAGCTCACCTACTAACGTTAGGGTGAAGCTGAAATAGCCTCTCAAGGCTATCAGCATAGGTAGGATAAAAAAAAAAAAGGCAAAAACAGTTCTCAGCGAATCTCCGACATAGAAACAGCAAGACAGAAACAGTTCTCAGTGGATCTTCGACAGAAACAGTTCTCAGCAGATCATCAAGACAGAAACAGTTCTCAGAAGCTCTCCGACACAGAAACATCAGCAAGACAGAAACAGTTACCAGCAGTTCTCCGATAGTACAGTTACCACCAGTGAATCAGCTACCTGTGAAACCTCGCTACAGAAGCCGATACCCATCGAAAGAAACAGCCGTCTTCTACTAGCGCACAAACAGACAGCAGAAAATATTATTACACGACTCGGAAACAGCCATACAGACCGGGTCGTGTACATTTCATGGTCCATTCGAGCCGGATAGAGGACACATTTCATTATTTTTTCGAGCCGGGTAGAGGATACGTTTTGAAAAAAGGAAACTGGAACAATGCCGATAACGCGGTCAACAGGAAGAGGACGAATCGAAACTAAACAATCGCCGCCCTCAGAAACCACAGCTACAGCACAGAGCGTGTGGACAGAAACAGCCGCGAATACCGTCATGAGTCTGGTAGCCCCCACAACAGAATCATCGTGCGCAACAGCCAACATGGAAGCCACGACGAAACTCGCAGAGAAACCTGGGAACTCAAAAACAGAGGCCGTCAAACAGTATATAGTCAAACAGAATGACGTGCCAACAAAACAGCGCGCCAGTACAGTCAAAACTGACCGGTCGCGAAACAGAAAAGAACAGAAGATAGCCAAAGCTAGAGAAGAGCTCGCCCGCCTACAAGTGGAATTGGCAGCCGCCCGACTGGCCACGCTCGAAGCTGGATCTGATGACGAAAACAGCGAATCAGAATACAGTAAGTCAGAACTCGCTGAAAGAGTGGGCACGTGGCTGGAAACCCAACCCACAAAAACGGAAAATCACGACCGACATAAGGAAACACCGGCGGGAGCCTGCGACAAACAAGACTTCTCAGATCTAACCGCAGCAATAACACTCGCCGTCAAAGCCGCCCGCGAACCAAGATACACAGAATTGCCGTTCTTTAATGGAAATCACCAAGATTGGCTATCCTTTCGTGCAGCCTATCACGAGACGATGAATTCATTTACAAAAACAGAAAATATAAACAGACTCAGAAGGAACCTGAAAGGAAGGGCAAAGGAAGCCGTTGACGGATTACTTATAACGAACGCTGATCCGTCCGACGTCATAAGAAGTCTAGAAGCGCGATTCGGAAGACCGGAAACAATAGCCATAACGGAGTTAGACACGCTACGAGCTCTGCCACGACTAACAGAAACACCAAGAGACATATGTATATTCTCCAGTAAGGTGACCAACGCCGTAGCTACGCTTCGTGCATTAAAGTGCACACATTACTTATATAATCCGGAAACTACCAAAACAATATTAGAAAAACTCACACCGACACTACGTTACCGATACTACGACTTCACCGCGGTACAACCGAAGGAGGATCCGGATCTGATTAAATTTGAAAAATTCATGAAAAGAGAAGCCGAACTGTGCAGCCCTTATGCACAGCCCGAACAGGCGGGGCACTACTCGCAGCCCGCACAACATAACAGACGCACACAAAACGTGCACATAGTCAGTGAGAAGCCATCACGAGCTAAATGTCCGTTATGTAGCAACACCGAACACACCACAACAGACTGCTACATATTCAAGAAGGCAGATTCAAACACAAGATGGGACATCGCTAAGAATAAACACCTGTGTTTCCGATGTCTACAGTATAAGAATAAAACCCACAACTGTAAACCGAAGACGTGTGGCATCAATAATTGCAAATATACTCACAACAAGATGCTACACTTCGACAGAAAAATTGAAAAAACAGACAACAGTGACAACGAAACAACAGAGAACATTAATTCCGCTTGGACCGGAAAACAGAAACAGTCCTATTTGAAAATAATCCCAGTCCAAGTACAAGGACCGATAGGCACGGTTGATACATACGCGCTGCTCGACGATGGATCAACGGTAACAGTGATAGACGAAATCATCTGCAAGAAGACTGGAATAACAGGACCAATCGATCCGTTACACATACAGGCGATTAACAACATAAAATCAACGGAAACAAGGTCAAGAAGAGTCAACCTCACGCTCAGAGGCCTCAACAGTCGAAAAGAAATAATACAAGCGAGAACAGTTAACGACCTACAAGTAACAGCACAAAAAATACCAAAGGAACAGATAGACGAGTATTCGCACCTACGAGACATCAGTGACATCATCACGTACGAGAACGCGAAACCTGGAATCCTGATTGGCCAAGACAACTGGCACATGCTACTAGCTTCGAAAGTTAGACGAGGCAACAGGAATCAGCCAATAGCGTCACTGACACCTCTAGGCTGGGTACTGCACGGAGGTCGCACTCGTACCCTAGGCCACCATTTAAACTATATAAATCATGCTAGCGAAACCCAGGAAGATGATAAAATAGAAAATCTGGTAAAACAGTATTTCGCTATGGATGCGCTATGCATCACACCAAGAAGACCAAAAACAGACCCAGAGGAACAGGCGCTTCGCATCCTCAACAGCAATACAGTCCACACAACAGATGGAAGATACGAAACTGCTCTGCTCTGGAAAACAGATAATGTCAGTCTACCAGACAACTACAATAACTCGTTAAAGCGACTGATAAATATAGAAAACAAACTCGATCGTAATCCGGAACTGAAACAAAAATACACAGAACAGATGGAAGCACTCGTCGCGAAAGGCTACGCCGAGCCCGCTCCAAAAACAAAAACAGAGAACAGAACGTGGTATCTACCTCACTTCGCCGTCGTGAACCCCCTGAAGCCGGAAAAACTCCGAGTTGTCCACGACGCCGCCGCCAGAACAGGAGGGGTAGCTTTGAATTATATGCTGCTTAAGGGACCGGACGTACTCCAATCACTACCAGGAGTGATAATGCGATTCAGACAGCATAATATAACAGTAATAGCAGACATCAAAGAGATGTTCATACAAGTAAAATTGAGACCTGAAGACAGAGACGCGCTCCGTTATCTCTGGCGCAAAGATCAGCGAGATGACAAGCCCCCAGAAGAAAACAGAATGACCTCGTTGATCTTCGGGGCGTCAAGTTCTCCTTCCACAGCAATATATGTAAAGAACTTGACCGCCCAGAAACAAGAAGCCACGCACCCGGAGGCGGCAGTCGCAGTACAGAACAGACACTACGAAGACGACTACTTAGACAGTTTTAAAGGTTTAAAAGATGCAGTGCACATAACTACAGACTTTCGTCGAAAACACGAAAGAAAGCCGACCTCGAAGACCTTCTGGACCGATAGTAAGATAGTGTTAAGATGGACAAGAACGGGATCACGCTCGTACAAACCATACGTTGCCCAACGCCTGACAGCTACAGAAGACAGTTCAACAGGAAACGGGAGGCGATTGTTACCCACGAAGCACAATACAGCCGACGACGTGACTCGAGATGTCCCAATGACATACCACAACGAACATAGATGGTTCAAAGGGCGAGAATTCCTACGCCAACGACGAGACTCCTGGCCCACGGAATCGGCGACAGTAACAACAACAAAATTAATAGATAAAGTAAACATAGCAGCTGCAGCACCGGCGGGAGCCTTATGGCCAAGGCTTCGCCATGAAAAGTGGAAGTGCCTGCCACAAAACACGCGCACACGAGTGAAAAGCGATCGTGACATATCCAGGTCCCGACAACGTGGGGCGCATCGTAGACATCAGAACCAAGGGTGGAGTTCTACGGAAACCAGTACGAAAACTACTGATCCTTCCCATCGAAGAAGACCATCCTGCACCGAGAAGAATGCGACGGACTCGCACGGCGGGAGTAATGTGCAGGACGAAATAGGATTTTATCAAACAAATAGAAATAATATAGTTAATAAGTAATTACGTAACAAAAATGTATAATCTTAAATTATTTAATATGCAATATGTTAGTGTATCAGATCAGAGAATGTGAATAGACCAATAGCAACAATTCGTGGAGTGCTTTCACTACGGTAACATACAGATCAAGGGACCCCCGAAAGTGGCGCATCGATAGCGTGTCGCGAGATGGGGTACTGAAATAAATATAAAAGGATGGCCATTTATAGGCAATTTTGTCGGGTTCCTCCGGGAAAGGTACCCGACAATTAGGGCCGAATATCTGGCATATAGGGCCTCTCGTGGCAATCCATCCCCCCCCGCGTCCGTCGCCGCGTATTTCAAACGTGCCTCGGAGGCACGCCGCGCACCCCCCGCCGCCGCGTCAAGTTCGAGCGCACGTTCCCACGATGCGACTCACGAAGCGCCTAGCGCTACCCCCACCCCCGCGCCCGCGTCGGTTACGTCATCACGCGCTACGTCCGCCGCGACCTCGATCGTTTCAAGTTCAGGCTCCGATACCGAATCGGAGATGGATTTCGAATCCGCGTCAAGCCCTCAGCCTGGAACTTCGGATGGGTTCCAAACCGTAACGCGCGGTAAAAAGCGTACTCGCGCCGTGGAGTCCCGGAGCTCCACGACGAAGCAGACAAAATCCGCGACCGCCTCCCGCCCGCAGGTAGTCGTGACACCGGAGTCGGACTCCGCTCGCCGCGTAACCCCGCCGCCGCGTCCCAAGCCCGCGCCCGCTCCTAAAGCAGCTGCCCCGCCCCCGCTGATTCTCCAGGAAAAAACTGCGTGGAACCGCGTTTCCCAGGCCCTTCAGGCAAATAAAATTAATTATACCCATGCGCGTAACGTCGCGCATGGGATTCAGATAAAGGTCGCAACGCCGGGCGACCATAGGGCCCTCTCAGCATACCTCCGAAAGGAGAACATAGGTTTCCACACCTATGCTCTTCAGGAGGACCGCGAGCTCCGCGTAGTGATACGCGGAGTCCCTAAAGAACTCGACATCGACTACATAAAGGAGGATCTGACCGCTCAGGCCCTCCCGATAGTTAGTGTGCACCGGATGCACAGCGGGCGGGGCAAACAGCCCTATAATATGATACTCGTGGCGTTAGAACCCACCCCGGAGGCCAAAAAGAAGATCGCATGTCTCACGACAATTTGCGGCCTATCCGGGATCTCAATCGAAGCCCCCCACAAGCGTGGCACTCCCGGGCAGTGCTACAGATGTCAGCTTTACGGCCACTCGGCTCGTAATTGCCACGCGCGCCCCCGCTGCGTAAAGTGCCTCGGCGACCACGCCACACTAGATTGCTCGCGTGTTAGGGAAACCGCGACCGAACCCCCAAGCTGTGTCCTATGCCTTAAGCAAGGGCACCCCGCGAACTACCGTGGATGTCCTAGGGCTCCGCGCAAGCGTTCAACCCTCCCAGCTCCGCGAACCGTCGGCCCAAAGACTTCGGCACCCTCAGTGCCGAAACCTGCCTTCGTGCCGGCTGCAGTTCCCACGGTTTCAGCGTGGAAAAAGCCGCTGCCGTATACGAAGGCGGGAACACAAACCGCACCCCCGCCCCCGCTCGCGACACGCCCCGCGCCTCAGCCCCTGCTCGCACCTCGCCCCGCGCCCGCGTTCCGTCCCCCGCAACCCTCTGCCGCCAACGACTTCGCGCTCGTGCGCGACTTCGTCACCGCGGTGAACTTCGACCGTCTGCGATCGTTCGCTGACGCTATCCGTAGGTCGACAACCCCCGAACAGCGGCTCGCGGCCGCGTTCGATCACATGGACGTTTATGAGTCCGTGTCGCGTACGTTATAAAATCTTTACCGGTAATCAATGGCGCAAAAAGGTAGAGAAAAACCGTATTCCCTTACGTTAGCATTCTACAATGCTAACGGACTCGCGCGGCAACGCGATCAAATTTTCGAATTCCTCCGCGATAATCTTGTAGATATTCTATTAGTGCAGGAAACCTGTCTGAAGCCCTCGCGTCGCGACCCGAAAGTCGCGAATTACGTCATGGTTAGGAATGACAGACTCACCGCCTCCAAAGGCGGGACTGCCATTTACTATAGGCGGGCCCTGCACGTTGTCCCTCTCGATACTCCCTCGCTCTCACATATCGAGGCGTCAGTGTGCCGTATCTCGCTGACGGGACACCAGCCGATCGTCATCGCATCCGTTTATCTCCCCCCGGACAAGCCCCTTCTGAGCAGTGACATCGAGTCACTGTTCGGCATGGGAGACTCCGTCATCCTGGCAGGCGATTTAAATTGCCACCACACTAGGTGGAACTGCCACAGTTCAAACATAAATGGTAGGCGTCTCGACGCGTTTATAGACGACCTTACCTTTGAAGTAGTCGGTCCCCCAACTCCAACATGTTATCCGTATAACATCGCGCTCCGTCCGAGCACTATAGACCTGGCACTGCTGAGGAACGTAACTCTGCGCTTGCGTTCCATCGAAGCAATGTCAGAGCTCGACTCGGACCACCGACCTGTCGTTATGCAGCTCGGTCGCCCCCACAACCCAGTCACTGTTACGAGGACCATGGTGGATTGGAATAAGCTGGGCACGTGCCTAGCCGACACCGCTCCGCCAATCCTCCCTTACGGCCCGGATTCGAATCTATCCCCCGAGGACACCGTCGAATCCATAAACATCATTACCGATCACATATCTTCCGCGATCATTAGATCTTCTAAAGAAGTCGATGTGGAGGACAGCTTCCACCGCATCAGACTGTCCCCCGATCTTAGGAATCTCTTAAGAGTTAGGAACGCGGCAATCCGGGCCTACGATCGTCTTCCCACGCATTCAAACCGGATTCGGATGCGTCGTCTACAACGCGAAGTCCACTCCCGCTTAAGCGACGCGCGTAACGATAATTGGCATAGTTATTTAGAACAACTCGCGCCCTCCCACCAAGCATACTGGCGACTAGCTAGGACTCTCAAATCCGAAACTATAGCCACTATGCCTCCCCTCGTACGCCCTTCAGGCCAACCACCGGCATTCGATGACGATGACAAGGCTGAGCTGCTGGCCGATGCACTGCAAGAGCAGTGCACCACCAGCACTCAACACGCGGACCCCGAACACACCGAGTTAGTCGACAGGGAGGTCGAGCGCAGAGCTTCCCTGCCGCCCTCGGACGCGTTACCCCCCATTACCACCGACGAAGTTAGAGACGCGATCCACAACCTACAACCTAGGAAGGCACCCGGCTCCGACGGCATCCACAACCGCGCGCTTAAACTCTTGCCAGTCCAACTGATAGCAATGTTGGCTACAATTTTAAATGCCGCTATGACGCACTGCATCTTTCCCGCGGTGTGGAAAGAAGCGGACGTTATCGGTATACATAAGCCGGGCAAACCGACAAACGAAACTTCTAGTTACCGTCCGATTAGTCTCCTCTCGACGATAGGAAAAATTTACGAACGGCTCCTTAGGAAACGCCTCTGGAATTTTGTTACCGCGAACAAAATTCTCATAGACGAACAGTTCGGATTCCGCTCAAAACACTCGTGCGTACAACAAGTGCACCGCCTCACGGAGCACATTCTGATAGGACTAAATAGGCGTAAACAAATCCCGACCGGCGCCCTCTTCTTCGACATCGCGAAGGCGTTCGACAAAGTCTGGCACAACGGTTTAATTTATAAACTATACAACATGGGAGTGCCAGACAGACTCGTGCTCATCATACGAGACTTCTTGTCGAACCGTTCGTTTCGATATCGAGTAGAGGGAACTCGTTCTCGTCCCCGTCAACTGACCGCCGGAGTCCCGCAAGGCTCCGCGCTCTCCCCGTTATTATTTAGTTTGTATATCAATGATATACCCCGGTCTCCGGAGACCCATCTAGCGCTCTTCGCCGATGACACGGCTATCTACTACTCGTGTAGGAAGATGTCGCTGCTTCATCGGCGACTCCAGATCGCAGTAGCCACCCTGGGACAGTGGTTCCGGAAGTGGCGAATAGACATCAACCCCACGAAAAGCGCAGCGGTGCTCTTCAAAAGGGGTCGCCCTCCGAACATCACTTCGAGCATCCCACTCCGTAGTAGGCGCGCAAACACCTCCGCCGTTAGTCCCATCACTCTCTTTGGCCAGCCCATTCCGTGGGTCTCGAAGGTCAAATATCTAGGCGTCACCCTCGACAGAGGGATGACATTCCGTCCCCATATAAAAACGGTACGCGACCGCGCCGCGTTTATTCTAGGACGACTCTATCCAATGCTTTGTAGTCGAAGCAAACTGTCCCTCCGCAATAAGGTAACTCTCTACAAAACTTGCATACGCCCCGTCATGACGTATGCAAGCGTAGTGTTCGCTCACGCAGCCCGCACCAACTTGAAATCCCTTCAGGTTATTCAATCACGATTCTGCAGGATAGCCGTCGGAGCGCCTTGGTTCCTTAGGAATGTGGATCTCCACGACGACCTGGAGCTCGACTCTCTTAGTAAGTATCTACAGTCGGCATCGCTGCGCCATTTTGAGAAGGCGGCACGACATGAGAACCCTCTCATCGTAGCCGCTGGAAATTACATACCCGACCCAGTAGACCGAATGGTAAACCGTCGACGTCGCCCAAAGCACGTCATTACGGATCCTCCTGATCCATTAACGGTGCTTTTAGGCACCACAAGCACCGGTCACCGTCCTCGTCGAACCCGTCGCTTGCGACGAAGGGCTCGACGAGCGAACTAACCCATAGACACAGCCCACTGAGTTTCTCGCCGGATCTTCTCAGTGGGTCGCGTTTCCGATCCGGTGGTAGATTCAGCGAAGCACTGCTCTTGCTAGGGTCAGTGTTAGCAACTCTCCGGTTGAGCCCCGCGAGCTCACCTACTAACGTTAGGATGAAGCTGAAATAGCCTCTCAAGGCTATCAGCATAGGTAGGAAAAAAAAAAAAAAAAAAAAAAAGGCAAAAACAGTTCTCAGCGAATCTCCGACATAGAAACAGCAAGACAGAAACAGTTCTCAGTGGATCTTCGACAGAAACAGTTCTCAGCAGATCATCAAGACAGAAACAGTTCTCAGAAGCTCTCCGACACAGAAACATCAGCAAGACAGAAACAGTTACCAGCAGTTCTCCGATAGTACAGTTACCACCAGTGAATCAGCTACCTGTGAAACCTCGCTACAGAAGCCGATACCCATCGAAAGAAACAGCCGTCTTCTACTAGCGCACAAACAGACAGCAGAAAATATTATTACACGACTCGGAAACAGCCATACAGACCGGGTCGTGTACAGTTAAACTATTCCAACGATGTTCGACTGGGGATAGTCAACATGCTAAATGAGCAATACTCAGATACTAACTAATAACAAACACGTTACAGTTCAGCACGAGCTCAACTCAACGTTTCGATCGAAAATGATTCCCAACTCCACGAGAATAGCGAAAACGATAAAAACGACATAAAGTATCCCTAGCACTATACCTACAGTACGTCTCAGCGTGAATTTTCCAATGAACAGGACGATCCATAAACTGACAACAGCTACAAGAAGAGATCCCACGACAAAGTCGATACCTGCTGAGTTTATTAGTACTGCGGTATTCTCAGCTCCTTGAATTTCCAGCGAAACTGTCCTTATCAACCACGGTAAGCCCAAAGCAAACAAAATCGCTAAGGAGTTGGCTCCAAGTGCATTTGAGACCCCAATACCACCTTCGCCTAGAACAAATGCATGAACTTAACAAACTGTTGTTTTTTTACATCAAATATTTTAGCAAGTTTCAAAAGTCGTATTCATCAGATCTACCAGATAGCAACATACTACGTATTTGAATAAAATTTTAAAACTCTATATTATTACGATATAAAAAAATTATCACATGTAAAACACAACCCGTTAAGGCGATGAATTTAATCAGCTAATTAATGTTCAAGATAAAGAATCGCATTAATGCCGAAAACAATAAATTTTGATAAAATAATTGGATTTGTAAAATATAAAATACATAATATTAGCAAACAGAGCTTGAAACAAGGTAATTCGTTCCAAAATTGATTTTTGAGTCTGTCAAAGAATTACGTGAAACCTGTCAAGAACGCAATCGCGATATCACAAAAGGATTTGCTTTTGAACAGTATTGTACCATGTAACGTAAAAGATTTAATCAAGATGTGGAGATCAAAATGTCCCGTGATCCACGATTTTTTGAAACAGAACTATGATTTAATATCGGTTTCTTATTTAAAAAGTCTCAAATATCGAAATCAACCAATATTTCGGTATAATTTAAAAACAATGGACTAATTATTTTGTTTGAATTATTTAGTGGGTGGTTAGTAACTGAAAAAGGCAATGAAATATATATTTCTATTAAATGAATATTTTGTATTGATTAAGCATTTCGTCAATATAAAAACAATACTTTTGTGATATTTTAAAATATAGAAATAATTGTCTAAAAGTTACAAAACACGATAAAATATAATCAAAATTTAATATAAAGCGTAATAATAAGTAAAACTAAGCGTCATATGTTTAATCGAATTCGCATGAGAGCAATTTCATAGTCTAACATTATTCTAAATCACATTCGCAGAAATAGTTGGCAAAACACTCCTACCACTTGAAAAGTTTAATAATAGATACATTAAAAGAGCATTATACAAATACATACCTCTTCTAGACATAATAAATATCGAGCACGCTTCTGGTAGACATCCTCCAAATGCTAAAAATGTCATCCCCATAACTGATTCAGGAATAAAGAAGGTATGTCCTGAAAATAAGGAAACACTCTATAAAACTTGCAATAGCACACCAAAAGTAAATAAACTTAAAATGATTTCGAAATTATACGAGTTATAATATATCTTCACATAATACAACAAACATAGATATTAAACACATACACGGTATATATATACACCGTATATGTGCTTGTATATTGTATAAGTAGTTTGGTTGTTTCACATTAAGTTATGCACCTACCACAGGATTCTCTACATCACCCTTGGTTGACTGGTAGAGAATGCCTCAGGCATTAAGTCCGCCATTGTACTTATGTGCATTAAGTTGAATAAATAAATAAAAAATAAACATGAAAAGCGTAAATTGTTCAAAGCATGAGCTTAAACCGCAAAAGGAATTTTAATTGCTTCTACTTGAAAAAACCGAAAGAATACCAGATATTAGTCGTTGGTAAGTGCGATAAAATGATTTTACATGTTTTAACACGAGACACCCATAATTTGTTTTGTAAATGAGTTTCGAAATCAACATACCTATCACAGTCATACTCCAAGACACAAAGTATGAATTCACTCCAATCCACACGATGCACATTATGAAAGCGAGAGGATATAACTTTTTTCGAGTAACTGGAGAGGGTATAGTCAACCCAAGCACCAGCTTCAAAGGCCAAATGTAAAACCACCATATCTTGTATAGTATTGATTTGTGAAAAGGAAAAGTAAACAAACTTTTTTTATTTAGCGTTTCTTCAACATCTGAAATTAAAGATACTACATTTTAGAAAAACAGACAAAATTTATCGGCTAGTATTATAACGGGCTATTACTCACCATTTTTTTCATCAATAGCTGGCTTCTCCGTCATAGTGGTTCCATTCGTAACAGGACTGGGGTCGTTGAAACCTTTGTTATCAATACCCTCTTCCACGGACACATTGTTATCGTTCAAAGATGCGGTAACTGTATATAATTTAAATAATATGTGACTTTGTTTAAAATCGCGATGCTTTAAACGATTAGCTTAAATTATACATACCTCCATTATTCTTTTTGCAACAGGCTGCCCAAATTTTATCAATAAGAACAAACGCTTTCATACTGTTAAACATGACAACGAAATACAAAATATAGAGAATTCCTAGAACCATCGCCTCAAACCAATCGATTTGGCCGTCCCATACAAATGCCACAAGAACGCTAATATTTACCATGTATATTAGCACATCTCTTGTCACTGGCCGCATGTCGATAGCTATTGGCTAAAAACATAACAAAAAATCATGAACTTAATTTTATTTTTAAGTACGATAAATAATTCCATAAATAAATAAGTGCCATAAATAAGAAGTCGTCGTGGTCTAAAGGATAAGACGTCCGGTGCATTCGTGTTGAGCGATGCACCGGTGTTCGAATCCCAGGCGGGTACCAATTTTTCTAATGAAATACGTACTCAACAAATGTTCATGATTGACGTCCACGGTGAAGGAAATAACATCGTGTAATAAAAATCAAACTCGCAAAATTATAATTTTCGTAATTACTGGTGGTAGGACCTCTTGTGAATCCGCGCGGATAGGTACCACCACCCTGCCTATTTATACCGTGAAGCAGTAATGCGTTTCGATTTGAATGGTGGGGCAGTCGTTGTAACTATACTGAGACCTTAGAACTTATATCTCATGGTGGGTGGCGGCATTTACGTTGTAGATGTCTATGGGCTCCGGTAACCGCTTAACACCAGGTGGGTCGTGGGCTCGTCCACCAACCTAAGCAATAAAAAAAAATGATAATAATAATAGTATTTGCAGATCAGTGGTAAAAATTAAAAAAAAAACATGACATGAAATTTTTAAAATAAAAATGGATTACGGCTCGACTGCTAAGTCTATTTTTGCTCTTATCTCGTCTGTTCACTTCCTTCTTCTACATTATTTGGTAATTAAAATCGAATTTTAGTGATGGGATAGAAATGTAGTTATGACAAAATGTGTCTCACTGTAATAGCAGCAAGGCCTCCAATAGCAGCTACTCCGAGAGCATTAAAAAGAGCGGATCCTACAATAGTTCCGATACCCATATCCGATTCAGTTAGAAAGGTTGATATCACGTTCACGAAGAATTCTGGACAAGACGTCGCGACAGACATAAATGTAGCTGCTGCTACGTTCTGCAATTGAGAAAATTAAAAAACGTATTATCCTTTAAGCTACTCCTGCAACCTAGTTGCTAAGAGTCCCTAACGGTAGGTAATGACCATACCCCTTCGGATCTTCGTGAACGATGGTAACCGCTATCCATCAGATTAGTCGTTTAGTTTTACGCTTTCGAAGGCAATAAAGAAACAAAAGTTATTAAAACAATAATATTCAAAATCGTCCAATCGATCAATCCAATGAAACATCAAAATATCACTTGTGTTATTTCGAATGTCAATTAGAGTGCTATTAAATTTTATTTTCTAGTGAAATTGTACAATTATTAAACTATGTGATACTATTAATTTTAAAAAATACAATGTTCTTCAAGCGAAGTCAAAGTGATATAATAAATATAAATATTAAAACTAACTTGTGGGATCTTCAAGTCTTCGCAAATAAGTTCAACACAAGGAATGAAATAATCATTGCAAACAATAGCCAAAAGTGTGAATGTGTAAATGCCAAAGACGACATACAAAAGGAAGGCACCTTGACGGAGTTGTTCATCTGCAAAGATTTTTATTGTATATTAAATTTCTATAAACCCCTAAATAAGCTATGAGTGTACAATGAACTTATTCAATATAATTCTCAATCTTTACATCTTGCAATTACGATGTGACTTTTACAAAGTACAAAGCTATTGTTCTCTGAGCCAACATGTACGAAAATAGTTTAATTTTTACTTAAAAAAAATCAGAAGCAGATAGTCACTTTATCCGCTAAGCGTTATATATAAGCATTATATAGCGCAGCGGAAAACGCATTGCTAAAATTAGTGCATCAAACTCAATGTTTATATCTCAGAAAACGTTGGCGCTGCTATTGACGACCTGATTTTTGTTGCATGTTAGTTTGCTTAGAAACTTTGATTCCTTATAACGTGAGACAAAAGGTACTACATCAATTCCAATGTAAACCATTTAACAAGTTTGAAATTAAACTGTAAGGTGAGATGAAAAGCCGTTGTTACTCTCGCTACGATTATGAGAATTTTGAAAATAGAACTAATCTTTATTATTTCAAGGTTAACGAGCTTTCATATCAAGCAAATCCTTTCATTTACGAATTATTTACATCGTGATTAACGCGAGTAAAACCGCTGGCTTCTTCTATTTCTCGAGTTCACAAATTAGATTCGAATAACAAAATAACAATACCGATCTTATAATACCTAAACTGTAAATTAATCCTTAATTAAAACTTAATAAAAAATCGCAATCACCTGTAAATATACCATCAGGAAAACTGTCTATGGAATCTCCTGTTGCGCAGACCACTTCATGTGCAACGTTATCAACGACTTCAATTCTGGTCCTCAGCCATGGTTTCCAATGCCAAGTCGTATCTTCTAGTTCTAATTTATTTATTAGTTCTTCTGTCATGTACATCATTTTCCCATTCCTCTCCACACGTAAATAAACAGAGTCGTTCGACAAACCTGCATCGAAAACTATTTTAAATACAAGAATATTTCGACTTCCTCACAACACAGTTTAACTTACAGTAAATGTGTTTCGGTCTATGAAAAATCGATTAGTAAATATTAATATATATACAACAATATTACGTTGGTGGGAAATATTGATAATGGATGTCAAATGAACCAATCAGATCTTCGGTGTTCAATCATGTAAGCCAGTATGAGTGTAAGCACGTGTAACCTTTTGCTTGAACATTACTTTATTTATTTGGCTACTGAGTAATTGAAAAAAAAAAAAAACTACTCACTGAAATCCTCGATGGCTGATACAGTATAAAAACTAGCAACCAAACCCACTAAGACAGCTAGATTTGCAACCTTAATTTGTTCCATGATGATTTTTAAATATCCTTGTGCCAGTTGTTAAATTATTGACGAAAACTAAAAATATTCAGTTGGTAAATGTTAAACTCAATTATATTAAAATAAATGCAATGACTATTTCATTGTGAGTCTTTATTGTAGTAGTTAACGAAACGAATGCGTGATCGCATTACTAAGATAGTGTTGATAAATCACTGTAAACAAAACAATCAGTTTAAACATAGCCACAAAACAATACTATTATGTATTTTTGTGCAACCTCAGTATAGTTTCAAGAAATCTAATCAATGCATAATTTCAAAGCAATTAATCGATTTAATATTATTAAATTATTATTATTATTATTGGTATTACTGTCCTTGTTGTCTTTCTTTTGTTTTTAATTTTTTATTATTATTAATAGTATTGTTAAATCTCTATTGATATATTAATGTAATGCATGCTGTGATTGCCTCTAATTAGAGTTGCAGTTATCAATTGCTCTATACATGTCAATGTTATTTTATGTCTTAATGTAAACCCTGTCGGTAATCCTTAAATAAATAAATAAATATTTAAGCGTTGCCATCTTCTTAAACATTAAAAGTGAATGTTTGTGACCTTTTATGCTTGTTTGTCGCTGATCTTTGCGTTCTTGTATCTTTTCTCCGACCCAGTTGTAGCTTCCGTGAAGGAATGTTTGTATTTATGACGGGCGATGTGGAGTAGTTTAAACAAATGTGAATTACCCATTAAACCATTTAGCTATGAACACGATGAAGCGTGGCACGACTCCACTAGGATGTTGTAAATTTAATTGATGAAAATAATAAATAAGATAACACAATCAGAAAAGAAGTAATATGGAATTTGCTATTGAGTTTAATAACAAGAAAAAAAAAAACACGGATACTTCTAGAAAATTGCTTCTTGTAGAGCGAGCTTGTAAGGCATTAAATAAATTTTGAAATAAATTATATAATGACCTAATAACCAATTTTCACACATGATGCACTAAAAAACCGATACATCCATACTATAAAATAATCATCGTTAAACTAAAATAAACGATAGATTGAAAATTAAAAAACATGCTTTTGTTAGCTAAACTAAAAATAAGTAGAAAGCTAACTAAACTAAAAAGGATAAGAAAATATTCATTTTATCCTAAGCATGTGTGAGGTACTTTTTAAGAGATTTCTCTATTTAAATCACTATGTTTTTTCTATTGTAACCAAGTACCCTGTCGGAATGACTATGAAAATTTTCAAGTTCCGACAATTTATAGGTAATTTGTATAAAGCACTAACATACTATAGTATTATATTCAAAATGCACTGGCAGCTTTTGCTGATGCGTGCATTTCAAAGAGTTTAGAGATTTTAAGTTAACTAAATCAACTACTGAAGAAAGTCAATTCCCAGAAGCTTGGTCCATGCCGTTACAGCTCGCCCGAGTAAGCAGAAATGTAATTATTTAGTAGTCATTTTTCAATTATTATTAATTCCTTAAAACAAATTAGCATAAGCTTTTAATTTGAAAGCTCAGTGCGCCGATATAAGTGACTATTTTCATCTCTTTGTTCATTTCAATCATATAAGAAGAATATATTGATATAATGATATAATGTAAAATCGATTCCGTAACGAGACATTATCGAGCAAAAGTATTCGCAATTGACATATATTTCTAAAGAAAAAAATGGAAACGCAATTAAAATAATCAGAAAAAACTTATCTCATGCTACTTATGCACTGCCCGATTAGATAATCTACATATATAATTTCAAAAACCACCTTTGTCCACATATTTTAATGAAACTTTTAAATAGTTTAATAGTGAATAATACTATACGAAATTCCAAATTTATAGTATTTCTGTTTCTCTTTTGCAATCTGTAATCACTTTAAAAATAAAACCATTGTCAGTAACCTATATCGCATGTGCTAATAGACAGAGAAATAATTTTACTCCTAAATTTTACGGACCCTGTAAATCGACAGTAAATTTATTGTCTCTTCATTTCTGAACGATGTAAATGGGGAAATTACCACACATTTTATGAACTGTGACAACACTGAACGCTATACATTAATGAGTACTTACGTTTTACTGGCACGTGAATGGATTATTTGATACTAAAATATACAAAACATTTCGTTTTATTGAACACAGTATCGCCGTTGGCTACTAGTCAGCAATCATCGAGGTTCTCTATTAAGACACTGAAAGAATCGTATCACTGCCTGGGGCTTTAAATAGATAATCTTGTTCGATAAGAGATACCTTTGTAGTGATTAGTCGATTCAATAATAATCCTACTTAGTATTATAAATATGTGTGTTTGTAAGGATGGATGGGTGTTTGTTACTTTTCTGCGAATAAAACCACCGGAGGGATTTTGATGAAACATGAATAGGTTAACACATAGTACGAATACAGAAGGCACAGAACAGTGCCACTGGCTGTAGGAGTATTATGTTTTTCATATAATTAGTGATAGGAACGGTGAAGCGGTGCCGGGTTTTACTAGTTATAGAGCCCACTGAGTTTCTCGCCGGATCTTCTCAGTGGGTCGCGTTTCCGATCCGGTGGTAGATTCTGCGAAGCACTGCTCTTGCTAGGGTCAGTGTTAGCAACTCTCCGGTTTGAGCCCCGTGAGCTCACCTACACACGTTAGGGTGAAGCTGAAATAGCCTCTCAAGGCTATCAGCATAGGTAGGAAAAAAAAAAAAAAAAAAAAAAAACTATTTATATTAATTTATCGCGACGGTTGTATGAAAACAACGTAATATATTATAATGTCTGTTAAGCTACTGCTACATACATTTGTTTGGGTATGGGCTCTATAGATATTCCGTTTTATGATAACGTATTAATATATAAGCGTTGTAAGTGTTTATACATCGACAAGTTCAGGGCTATCTAGGTAAGCAATGTATTTTAGTACGAATTCCTTTCAATTATCTTCAATATAAAGAGCTTCAATTAAATAAACTATTATATTATCAGAAGGTAATGCGTAATATATTTTGTATTATCTCTCATCGATTACGAAATATGCGTGTAAGCTACAACTGTTTTTTTTTAAATATCATAAAGGATAAAGCATTTTACGAACGGTATTCAAATCAAGATCCTTCATAACTGTCTACGTACCAGCTGATACATTATGCGTTATATCGCCTGAATTTTATCGCGATAAAAATATTGTTAGTTTGGTATTAAATAATAATTTAAAGCTCTTTTGATACGCCTCGTGTTCAATACGTGCTCATTTCATACTTTAATAATTTATTCGATGCATGAATTGAATGAATGAACAGCCTTTATTTAGATCAATAATACAATATTTTTATTTTTTTTTATTGCTTAGACGTGTGGACGAGCTCAGAGCCCACCTGGTGTTAATATATGATTAAATATATAGAAAAATTAAACTTCATATAAACCTTAATCTAGTCTCTTATTTGCATTTTATTTATTTTCTGTAGATCTGTTTGCCAATCGACAATGTGTCGACCGCCACATGTGTCGGTGGTATTCCGCGTTGTTCGTTCTTCAAATCAAAATTTCCATCACGAAAGCTTTTAAACCAAAATCGCACGGTGCGTTCATTAGCAGTCCCCTCTCCAAACGCAACATTGATATTGCGAGCTGTTTCTGCAGCGTTAGTTCACACTCGGAGAACGTAGAACTCGCATTCAAAATTCATCCGAATATTCGAAGTATTGATCTTTCTTGTCTAAGGTGAATAAAAAAAACAACTGAAAGTCGATAATCGAATATTACATATTTTTTAAAAGAAGAACCTCATGGTACCTCAAGGTACCATTTGAAAAAAGTTTCACTCAAAATTCTCAAACCATGAAGGTTCTATGTCAATTCGAAGTACCTATTACAATAGAACGGCAATTTCATACTTTAACCCCTATTATTACGTCTTGTGAAAAAACGCTTGAAGGAAAACTGTGTTTGATAAAACTCTCTTCCTATAACTTAGAAGCTTCTTAGGAGTAGTTTATGGGAAGTGAACTAGGTTAGAACCACGAACTACCATGAAACACTTAGGCGGAGCATCAAATCACACACGGTTCAATAGCATTAGGAAGATGAATTTTCCACTGGTCAAATGATAAATCAACATATTTGTTTGTCCGTGGAATTTCTAACCACAATAAAGTAATGTAGATAAATAAATGCATCTGTATAGGGATATTAAAACATATCGGAAAACCCTGTTGTCCAACAAATATTCAATTATGTCAAAAACCCCGAAAGCAATTTTAATAATTGACCTTAATGATAAGCGAAGCATCATCTCTAAGCGGGTACTGATAGTAGGGCGTGGTATGAGTCCGCACGGGTATTTACCACAATTCCGGCTTAAAAGATGGGTATAGTAGTCTTGATATCTATCCATTAACTTAAGATCTGATGGGTCGTGAGCTTATCCGTCCAACTAGTACAATAAATAATAATCTACATAGCATTAGTGTCAAAGTTTACCATTTGTGTAAATTTTTCAGGTTTGATTTTCCTTCTTTTAAAGGGCTTCACATATTTAATGATTTCATTAATACTTATATTGCGCATAATCATTATATAATATAATACATATGAATTATACGGCAGCGGATTGCATAATATAATTGCATAATAAAAAATACAGAATTTCCTGATTTCAAATTTTAATGAACTTCTTCGGCCAAGGAAAAAGATTAAGGCGAGGTATCATGAACTTCACCGATTACTTATCTTCACAGCTAAACTCAGGAAATGTAAGGCTATGATTTAATTTCAACGATAAATATTATTCAATATTTAATCATGCTATCTATTTATACCTATCGAAACACTATAATTAAATTCTATCAGTTCACATTTAACAATTATATCCTTCAAAAGTTAATAAACGAACACTTTATTTCTAAGGTCACAAAATAATAATGCAGATATCGATTTTGTTTTTAGAAAGGTGGATGGGCAGACTTAAAGCTCGTCTCGCGGTGAGCAATTACAATGACCGCTAAACAAAACACTATGAACGCCGCCTTATGACAAGGGGATTTGCTTATGAAGTACCGACAACAAACAAATGAACAAATTGTTGAATTGTGTTTGCCTGTTGTCTGATCTTCAGGAAAAGTTTTTGCCATAGTACTTACTCAAATTCAAGAAAGCATTACAGCTGTATCCATTTCAAGAAAGGTTTTTATTTCATGTGCAATACAACTACACAAAAGTGTCTTCAAAGCATAACCGAGATTCAATCTCTATATATAAAAATGAATTGCTGTTCGTTAGTCTCGCTAAAACTCGAGAACGGCTGAACCGATTTGGCTAATTTTGGTCTTGAATTATTTGTGGAAGTCCGGAAAAGTTTAAAAGGTGATAAAATATAAAAAAGCTCGGAATTATATAAAAACAAACAATTTTGTTTTTCCTTTGATGTGTCCCGTTGATGTGTCTTTTATTAATCGATTGAGGCACTACGAAGTCTGCCGGATCAGCTAGTAAAAATAAATATATTAGATACTAGCGGCGCGCCCCGGCTTCGCACGGGTCTTTAACAAAAATGTCAAAATAAGAAATTATAATACACACACATTAACCCTTATATTTGCGTCAGGCTTCTAATAATAGAAAATTATAAAGATAGTTTGAATATTATTATTTTAATGACCTTATATTTTCATTTAAATAATATTTATTTTGATGTGAAACATCTATAGACGCACGTGAAACCGATTTTTGCCGTGGCGACGCATGCCGTGGCGACTCGTCGCCATGCGCAATCGACTGCGATTCTCTCCCACTCGATCCGGCGTTAAGCCATCTCTCTCGCTACACTGAGCTCGGATATATATAGTGTATACTCCGTAGTGTATACAGTGTTGTTTACTACAGTACACATAACCTGTGTTTTACTTGAAAACTAATTATTTTTTCGTAATATTTTATCATTATGACATATTTAGTTCCTATCACAATCTGTTCTTTTCTGCATATTACTTTTACAAAATAATGTCGATGTTTCACATCTGCCAGGCGTCCCGTGACGGCTCACATATTTTTTTTTATATTATTCTAATTTTCGTAAAAAGGTACTTCATACATACAAAACAAAAGCCATTGTGTTTATTGAGTCAGGGCTTCCCTGTAAACGATATTTCCGTTTTATTTTTTAAAATAAAATAACACTTATAGACATATGCTGTCGCAATACTTTTTGTAAATAATAATGTGTTCTACAAAGTCATAGTACATTATTTTATTCTATAATTAATAGATTTTGCAGCACACGCGATGTAAGGAATATTTTAGGTAATTTTTTTACACCTTGGTTGAGTAAGGATCCCTATTTTTTTTTTATAAATAGTGTAGTTTTCAAACATTTTTCAAATCGGTTCAGTAGTTTCGGAGTCTATTCAATACAAACAAACAAACAAATATTTCCCCTTTATAATATTAGTATAGATTTAATAAGAATCACATTTATCATTAATCTGATTCATGAATCAGATTTTCTATTTCAACAGAATTAAAAGTAAGACAGTCCGTAGATTACTTACTATTCGTTTACATACTCATCTGAAGAGTTCCCCCAATCCAGTATCTAAAAATTATCGCGATTTGCAATCAAATCAAAGAAAAAGTCATATCGAATACAAGATTTTTACAAATATTGATATTTCCGAAACACGTGCGTCAATGTATCTTCCAAGTTCTTAGTAATGTACATACATACGATAAGAATTGTGATTGAGCTGGTTTTTCTAATGACCAGGTACCAATAAACTTATAATTATAGCGTAGAAATTCTAGTTTCATTTCCCATTAAAAATAAATTTAAAATGTCGTTTTCCAAATTATCAGACACAAATTAATATCTGTGCTTTGATTACTGTAAATAAGTGATTAAAAAAATAAACATATCAAATTATTGAATGCATCGTAATGATGAGATTATTTTCTCACTATCTAATCGCTGTAAGGGCTGTTCCCGATAAACAGGGACATGTAGGCAAGCTCACGGGCTCGACCTTGAGAGAATTGCTAAGATTGGCCCTAGCAAGAGCAATGCTTTGCTGAATCTACCACCAGTACAAATTCGCGACTGCTGAGAAGATCAGGCGTGAAACCAAGCGGGCTGTGTTTGTGTATTCATATACACGACGAACCCCTCGTCGCATTCGCCGGGAACGATGTCCAGTAAATCGGGAGAATACGAAATGACGTGCTTAGAGTCGGCGACTGCTTACCGTTTGGTCGTCTGGATCGGGCATGTAGTTTTCGGCGGCCATATTAAAAGGAATATCGCGTCGCGCCGTTTATATGATTTACTTCTTCGGCAGAAGAATACAGTTGAACTAAGGGATTAAATGACCATTTCTCTATTGTCATCCCGTTTTATCGTTTTATTTTTTACTCTATCTCTTGTAAGGAAAAACGCTGTTGTAAATATATTTCGAACATAACAATTTCTTACACGAAACACACAAATATTACTGACGATTAATTGCCTTATTGAATAAATTGACTATTTTAACAAAGGATAGCCACAACTTTTAATTTAATACCTGGATTTAAAACTAAGTGTTTTATATCAGAAGACGTAAAGAAATATTTATCAGTGTGCGAATTTACAGAGAATGGTTTATTATAACATTTGAGATAGATAAGATTGTATACTTATGGACGTCTTGTGGATAAATGCAATCATTACAACATTACTCACGATGATCAATCGCTTAGTATTATTCGATTGTAAATTTTATTTGCTAACAAGAATATATTAAACTACGGAAATAGACGCGTCAGTGGCCTGACAGGTATAATGCGTGGTGTATTCTTATCAAATGAAGCGACTATTACAAATTTAAATCTTGTGGGAAGTACCAAATGTTCTAGGCAAATAAACGCAGGGGTGACTGAAAATAGGTGCTGATCGGCGCATCCAACTCCAAATGAAATCAAATCAAATCTTTTTTTTTTATCCAACATAAATGTAAGTACATACTTGTTGAACGTCAAAAGAACTACCGCCAATTCACAAAAACTAGCCTCCGATCTGAGAAGAATTGGCAAGAAACTCAGCGGGCATGTATTTTTTTTAATATTAGATTTTTTTTCCAAAATTATCAACCCAGCCACCTACCTCCTTTTATTGCCTTTATTACCTATAATTATCTAAGGCTGTGTGAAAGGCAATATAATGCTTGCTTAAGCTAAAAGAGCTCCCTTTATGTAATTCAATGATTACTTAGTCTGGCCATAAATACTTTTACAATTAAAATAATCAAAATATTACATTTCAATTTGGAATCTGTCATTTTCATATGATTGCTCATTGAGTTTTCTCATTTTGGCGCCAATACATTGTACAATATTTTGCGATATTAAAATGGAGTGGGGTGATAAAGAGAACCGAATCGCTGTGATTGCATTACACAAAGTAGGTATGGAGCCAAATGCAATTTTTAAAACTCTCCATACGCTTGGTATTAGTAAAATGTTTGTGTACCGGGCTATTAGTAGGTGCAATGAGACCTCCTCTGTTTGTGACAGAAAGAGATCTGGCCGTCCACGTAGTGTTCGTACGAAAAAGGTGGTCAAAGCAGTAAGGGAAAGAATTCGAAGAAATCCTGTCCGAAAGCAAAAGATTTTATCTCGGGAGATGATGATAGAACCATGTCGCGTATTTTAAAAGATGACTTAGGACTTGCAGCCTTGTACTGGTCATTTCTTAACTGATAATTTAAAAGAGAATAGGGTGGTAAAATCGAAACAACTACTGAAGCGATACCTACGCAAAGGGAGGGCACAGAAAATTTTTGTTTACGGATGAGAATTTTTGTACAATTGAGCAACATTTTAACGAACAAAATGACCGTATTTATGCTCAAAGCTCTAAGGAAGCTTCCCAATTAGTCGACAGAGTGCAACGTGGACACTATCCGACTTCAGTGATGGTTTGGTGGGGTATTAGCTATGAAGGAGTGACTGGGCCATACTTTTGTGAAAAAGGTATCAAAACATCGGCACAAGTGTATCAAGATACCATTATTGAGAAGGTAGTGAAGCCCCTTAACAACACCATGTTCAATAATCAAGAATGGTCCTTCCAGCAAGACTCGGCGCCAAGTCATAAAGCTCGGTCTACGCAGTCTTGGTTTGAAACGAACGTTTCGGACTTCATCAGAGCTGAAGACTGGCCGTCGTCTAGTCCCGATCTTAATCCGCTGGATTATGATTTATGGTCAGTTTTAGAAAGTACGGCTTGCTCTAAACGTCATGTTAATTTGGAGTCCCTAAAACAATCCGTACGATTGGCAGTGAAAAAATTTCCCATGGAAAGAGTGCGTGCTTCTATTGATAACTGGCCTCAACGTTTAAAGGACTGTATTGCAGCCAATGGCGACCACTTCGAATAAGCTTTTTATACTTTAAATTGTTTTATATTTATGTATTAAACTAACACACTGTAAAATTAATAAATGTTATTTGCCATATATATTTTTTTGTTTTCCTTTGTAACAGTATTTATGGCCAGACTAAGTATATAATCATGTTTACAATAAAATGCGAATAATTAATAACAATATGTTGTTTTTTTAATTTATAACAAATAGCTTTATTTTCACATATATTATTTATCCTTAGATTGGTTTTTCTTAATAAAAAGTAATCCAATCATGTTATTGTTATCCAAGATGACAGAATGGCTGCCGATTCTAAGAATCATGTCTGCGTACATTCACTTTGTTGTTTTGATTTGTTTTGAAAGATGAACCCTAACATTTGAGTGGATAGTAGGAATGTAAGCAACCACTAAACCAGTAAAATGGAATGCATTACCGCTACAAAACTTATTTTCGAATACGTGTCAGGTATGTACATGTAAAAATTAAATAATAACAAAATCATTTATTCATTGCCTTTCGTCTACAAACTCACAAGAGATTCAATTGTTAAGAGCACACAATTAAGTAAATGTTTCAACATGTGTGGGTGCTCTGTGCTATGTGGGCTGTGCGAAAATTTACAATTAGTCCCCATAAGAACATTCCATTAGAGCTTTATGTATTGGAAATCAGAAGCCCGTCGACAAAGCCAATATCGGCATGGAAACTAGGTTTATTATTACGATGGTAGCAACGCTTCAATAACACGAAAAAAAAGAAGTATTATCTGCGGTGCGGTCGGCACGGAAACTGTAAATAAAAGGTACATCTATGCTGAAAGAGTCTTCAAGCGACTGCTACTTTATTGCTGAGATAAGCTATTCGCTTTGATGATTTAGTAAAAAAAGAATACACGTAGGCAAATCACAGGATGATCTCCATTCCGATAGAGGCACCCGTCACGTGCGGACGTGCTCATCGACCACTCGTTCGCCCGGTCTTTGTTCGCCCGGCTTTTGTTAGCCCGGCCATTGTTCGCGCGGCCTGTGATCGTGATACATCTGCCGACCAAGTGTTTTTCCTGGAAGCTTTTATTTGTTTCGTTTTAGTTATTTTTGTGTTCGTGGTACATTTGCCGACAAAGTGGTTTCCTGCAAGTATTTATTTGTTTTGTTTCTTTTTGTTATTTTTGATTTGTTTTGCTTTTTCTTTGTCCTGTAGTAATCGCGCCGCATTGCCACCTGTGTTCAATAGAACCGCTCAGGTCCGAGAAGTTGGGGCCTCGCCGCAAGGCGAGTGTTTTCTAAGACCCAGGGTAGCCCCACCTGGGCACGTAGACATCATGGACGCTGTATTTGCGGAATTTCTCCGGCTTCGCTACCCAAAGCTCACTTCCGAGTTTCAGGCCTTCAAGGCCGATCACACCGCGAGCCCTCTCGTAGACTCCGCCGAGCTCGGTGCTCCTGCGTCGCCTGTACCTGCGTGCAAAGCTTCTGCATCGAGCACCGCAGCCTCCGTCGTGCCTGCCGTTCCCGCGTCGCCTATACTGGCGAGTAAAACTGCTGCGTCGTCCGCCGTGGTCACCGTTCCAGCAGCGCGATCATCCGCGGCCTCCGTCGCGCCTTCCAAAACACCTACTCGTAGGTCACCTGCGCCCGCCTTCTCGTCCTCCGACTCTGACTCGGACATGGAGGTTGACCTCGCCCCCGCCTCATCGACGGATGGATTCACCCTGGTACAGAAGGGTAAGAAGCGTGCCGCGGAGTCCCGAGCTCCCGCGGCCGCTAAAATTAGCAAAGCCGCGAACGCGTCGCGCCCCCGCCCTCAGACTCCCGTTGCGCCCCCAGTCCGTGCCACTCCGTCGCCGCGTCCGATGGCACAAAATAAAACCCAGACCCCTCCCCCGGTTATCCTTCAGGAGAAGGCAGCTTGGGATCGAGTTTGCCTGGCCCTTAAGGCCAAAAATATAAATTTCACGAATGCCCGTAACCTCGCGAACGGCATTCAAATTAAGGTTCAAACACCCGACGACCATAGGGCCCTCTCTTCTTACCTCCGCAAGGAACGTATAAGTTTCCATACTTATACGCTCCAGGAGGAGCGCGAACTCCGCGTTGTAATACGCGGAATCCCTAAAGAGTTAGATGTAGAGCTCGTCAAGGCCGATCTGTTAGAACAGGGCTTTCCAGTGAATTCTGTGCACCGTATGCACACCGGTCGCGGTAGGGAGCCATATAATATGGTTCTAGTCACCCTCCAGCCTACCCCCGAGGGTAAGAAAATCTTCAACACACAGGCCGTCTGTAGGCTCTCCGGTATCGCCGTCGAAGCCCCCCATAAAAAAGGCACTCCTAGCCAGTGCCATAACTGCCAACTGTACGGGCACTCTTCCCGTAACTGTCACGCGCGCCCCCGATGTGTTAAGTGTTTGGGCGATCACGCCACGGCCCTCTGCGCTCGCGACCAAAAAACCGCGACGGAACCGCCTAGCTGCGTCCTGTGTCAAACACAGGGTCACCCCGCAAATTACCGCGGATGCCCCCGAGCCCCGAAAATAAATCGCCGCGTCGCCCGCCAAAACCGCCTCCGAGCTTCCGGCCCAGACATCAAAGCCTCGGCACCCTCTGTGTCGCAGGCTAAGCCAGCGTTCGTTCCGGCGCCGGTGCCCAGTGTCTCGGCCTGGGCGAAACCGCTGCCGTATATGAACACGGCTACAATTCCCTCCTCCGCGATTCGTCCCGCCCCCGCGACTCGTCCCGCCCCCGCGACTCGTCCCTCTCCCGCGACTTGCCCTCCGACCGCGTCCGACAATCTCGCTTTAGCGATCGACTTTTTTCAGTCGATCAACTTTGAGCGCGTTAACGCTTTGGGCGACGCCATTCGCGCTGCCTCCACTGCACAACACTTTATCGCCGTTGTGCAAGAATACGCCGACGTATACGCGTCATTAAATACGTACGTCCTCCCCTCACTCCGCCGGTAATCAATGGCGTATATAAGTAGAGTAAAGCCCCTATCCGTAACGATAGGATTTTTTAATGCTTACGGTCTCGCAAATCAACGTGATCAGGTTTCTGACTTTTTGCGTGACCATCAAATTGATATATTTTTAGTGCAGGAGACCCTACTTAAGCCCGCGCGCCGTGACCCTAAAATCGCGAACTATAACATGGTCAGGAACGACAGGCTCTCTGCTCGTGGTGGTGGTACCGTCATTTACTATAGAAGAGCCCTGCATTGCGTCCCGCTCGATCCTCCCGCGCTCGCTAATATCGAAGCATCAGTGTGCCGAATCTCACTGACGGGACACGCGCCGATCGTTATCGCGTCCGTTTATCTTCCACCGGATAAGATCGTTCTAAGCAGTGATATCGAGGCGCTGCTCGGCATGGGGAGCTCTGTCATTCTGGCGGGCGACCTAAATTGTAAACACATCAGGTGGAACTCACACACCACAACTCCGAATGGCAGGCGGCTTGACGCGTTAGTCGATGATCTCGCCTTCGATATCGTCGCTCCGCTAACCCCGACTCACTACCCGCTAAATATCGCACATCGCCCGGATATACTCGATATAGCGTTATTAAAAAACGTAACTCTGAGCTTACACTCGATCGAAGTAGTTTCAGAGTTAGATTCAGACCACCGTCCCGTCGTTATGAAGCTCGGTCGCGCTCCCGATTCCGTTCCCGTCACGAGGACTGTGGTGGATTGGCACACGCTGGGCATCAGCCTGGCTGAATCTGATCCACCATCGCTCCCGTTTAGCTCGGACTCTACCCCGTCTCCTCAGGATACCGCTGAAGCCATAGACATCTTAACGTCACACATCACCTCGACATTAGATAGGTCATCGAAACAAGTTGTAGCGGAGGACTTCCTTTACCGCTTCGGGTTGCCCGACGATATTAGGGAGCTCCTTAGAGCTAAGAACGCCTCGATACGCGCCTACGACAGGTATCCTACCGCGGAAAATCGTATTCGAATGCGTGCCTTACAACGCGACGTAAAGTCTCGCATCGCCGAAGTCCGAGATGCCAGATGGTCTGATTTCTTAGAAGGACTCGCGCCCTCCCAAAGGTCTTACTACCGCTTAGCTCGTACTCTCAAATCGGATACGGTAGTAACTATGCCCCCCCTCGTAGGCCCCTCAGGCCGACTCGCGGCGTTCGATGATGACGAAAAAGTAGAGCTGCTGGCCGATACATTGCAAACCCAGTGCACGCCCAGCACCCAATCCGTGGACCCTGTTCATGTAGAATTAGTAGACAGTGAGGTAGGACGCAGAGTCTCCTTGCCACCCTCGGATGCGTTACCACCCGTCACCCCGATGGAAGTTAAAGACTTGATCAAAGACCTACGTCCTCGCAAGGCTCCCGGTTCCGACGGTATATCCAACCGCGTTATTAAACTTCTACCCGTCCAACTCATCGTGATGTTGGCATCTATTTTCAATGCCGCTATGGCGAACTGTATCTTTCCCGCGGTGTGGAAAGAAGCAGACGTTATCGGCATACATAAACCCGGTAAACCAAAAAATCATCCGACGAGCTACCGCCCGATTAGCCTCCTCATGTCTCTAGGCAAACTGTATGAGCGTCTGCTCTACAAACGCCTCAGAGACTTCGTCTCATCCAAGGGCATTCTCATCGATGAACAATTCGGATTCCGTACAAATCACTCATGCGTTCAACAGGTGCACCGCCTCACGGAGCACATTCTTGTGGGGCTTAATCGACCAAAACCGTTATACACGGGAGCTCTCTTCTTCGACGTCGCAAAAGCGTTCGACAAAGTCTGGCACAACGGTTTGATTTTCAAACTATTCAACATGGGCGTGCCGGATAGTCTCGTGCTCATCTTACGGGACTTCTTGTCGAACCGCTCTTTTCGATATCGAGTCGAGGGAACCCGCTCCTCCCCACGACCTCTCACAGCAGGAGTCCCGCAAGGCTCTGTCCTCTCACCCCTCCTATTTAGCTTATTCGTTAACGATATTCCCCGGTCGCCGCCGACCCATTTAGCTTTATTCGCCGACGACACGACTGTTTACTATTCCAGTAGAAACAAGTCCCTAATCGCGAAGAAGCTTCAGAGCGCAGCCCTAGCCCTAGGACAGTGGTTCCGAAAATGGCGCATAGACATCAACCCAGCGAAAAGTACTGCGGTGCTATTTCAGAGGGGAAGCTCCACATGGATTTCCTCCCGTATTAGGAGGAGGAATCTCACACCCCCGATTACTCTCTTTAGTCAATCCATACCCTGGGCCAGGAAGGTCAAGTACCTGGGCGTTACCCTGGATGCATCGATGACATTCCGCCCGCATATAAAATCAGTCCGTGACCGTGCCGCGTTTATTCTCGGTAGACTCTACCCCATGATCTGTAAGCGGAGTAAAATGTCCCTTCGGAACAAGGTGACACTTTACAAAACTTGCATAAGGCCCGTCATGACCTACGCGAGTGTGGTGTTCGCTCACGCGGCCCGCACACACATAGACACCCTCCAATCTCTACAATCCCGCTTTTGCAGGTTAGCCGTCGGAGCTCCGTGGTTCGTGAGGAACGTTGACCTACACGATGACCTGGGCCTCGAATCTATTCAGAAATACATGAAGTCAGCGTCGGAACGGTACTTCGATAAGGCTATGCGTCATGATAATCGCCTTATCGTAGCCGCCGCTGACTACTCCCCGAATCCTGATCACGCAGGAGCCAGTCACCGTCGACGCCCTAGACACGTTCTTACGGATCCATCAGATCCAATAACCTTTGCATTAGACGCCTTCAGCTCTAACACTAGGAGCAGGCTTAGGGACCTCGGTAACCGTACTCGTCGAACTCGACAAAGAGTTCGCCGTGCAACCTAACCCATGAATCAGCTCGCTGAGTTTCTCGCCGGATCTTCTCAGCGGGTCGCGATTCCGATCCGGTAGTAGATTCATTCGCGAAGCAATTGCTCTTGAGTTGTTAGGTCTCCTTCGGAGGCGCTCGGGCAGTTGTTAGCTAATCCCGCCCCTCTTGGCTGAGCCTCTGCTCGCCCACCTGTCCTGGTGAAACTGGAAAGGCCTTCGGGCCACCAGTAAAGTATCAATCATAAAAAAAAAAAAAAAAAAAAAAAAAGGATGATCTCCTTCTATATGACACCTAATTAAATTTTACTTCGCATAGCTATACTATTATTTATTAATTAGACATTAATCTATGCTCTATTTAGTAAAACTTTATTCTCATATTTCAATATTCAATTATTTACAATCAAGATGATAAAATAAAAATGTGCTGCGTTGCATTATGCGTTGCCGCGCTTTGCTTACGACATACCAGAGGCCTTGATGCGAATTAACTCGCTCCTCACTGCGCTAGCTACTGCTTCAGTTTTCTATACACTGATTCTACTTTACTGTTATCTAATAATGAGTTATATTTACCCAGTTACTTCTTCTTCTCAATCGTACACTCCAGACGGAGTGGTCGAGTTTATGTATGTATTATTGCTTGGTGGCGGCTTTTGAGAGGTTTCTCCATTTCTCTCTATTTGTGGCAGTACGTGTACATTCAGTAAGAGAACACTTAGTAGATGACTTAATCAAGTCTGTACACCTTGTAGTTGAGCCGCGAGAGCGTTGACCGTCTACTACTATCTAGTATATCAAAGCAATTTCTAAAAACTAACTAACTAGGAACAAATATATCACGAGAATGTCAGCTTAAGCACACAGCGCAGCATAGCTTGATGTTTATTACCCAGTCTTGCAATACGGCATTTAATAAGCCTTAAGGAAAGTAAGAACTAGTTAATAAGTCCTTGTCGCTGTGAACTTGTTTACTGCATTACGAAATAAAACACGTACATTAATCGTGCTTGTTTAATTTTATTTACTTTTTCTAAGTGTAGGATACCATGATAAATTGCCAAGATAAACAATACGATTCCGTAATCGATTAGATATTTACATTTCTCAAAACGTTAATAGTAATGTATGTTTGAGTAAAGCGGATCATTGCGTGTCTTCCTGTCGATGGCATCCGTCGGTCTTGGCATTATCCAAGCTTCCTTGTGGGAATTACGCTCTTGAACGTTAATTTTTTGCACATATTTATTTTTATATACGAAAATTATCTGAATAAGCCCGTAGAAGACATGTAGTACAAGAAATATAACTAAATCAAACCCAGATATCAAAGTGAAGCCAAGCATCAGGCTAAGGAGGCCACCGAACGCAGCTGAAAAAGAGTTATATGTTAACTTACACAAGCGCTGGAAAAATTATGAAGCATAATCTTAGAGTTGTTTTTATACAAAACGCCAAATACAAATATTTTGATTAAACACCTTTCGATTTAATCTCATGTTTACTTCATTATTTCTTTTGTTTACAATTTTATGACTAGGAACTACTCCGTGCCAAATTTTACAAGATATATTTAAAAAAAATCATCAACGGCTGGTAAAATGTACGTACCTAAGATATTTTGCCAATTTAAATATACATCACGTCTATATCTGGTCGATACCAAGTCGTTGAAGAATACATTCAATACAGATTGATTCACTAAATCAACTTCATTACTGAAATTTAATGAAGAACAATATTGTTATTAAATATGCAATACTGTATTACATAATATATTGACAATTATGCAGAATTCCAATCAAGATCGTTGATAAAAACTAAATTTCAGGAATCAAAAAAGAAACAATAATGATTTTATATCATTCGAATACTATTTTCGTATTGAAAAACTGAAATACACTCAATAATTTATTTTAATATACACGATGTAATGATTGTGCTTTTGTTGGTTGTTTTTCAACATTCAATGGCAGTCGCACGTAACTTTATTGATTAAGTTGAACATTTTTATGCCTATTTGTAGCACTTTAACTACATTTTTCTATTTATCTGTTTCCTATTTTGTGATTTGGCACCAATATTTGTCAGTACGACTGGTCTGCTAAACGCCGAGTATACTCGTCTTGTCCTCGCGCTCTGTATAAATCGTAACTGGGAACACCTCAACTCGAACTAACGCATATGCTGACGGAAATTACATGCACATCACTTCCACCTTATGCAAATCTATCATTTCTCGTACATAATGACTCTAAAGGGAAACGGTCTTAAGTACAAGGCTTTTGCGTTACGGATTCACTTTGATAATATAAAATTTACTTACAAAAAAGGCAGACGATTCAAATGCATATTTGAAGCAAGTTTACCGAGAGCAACTTCCAATGGGTAATCGAAGTGTTCACATTCTGGTAAGCAGTGTAGATCGTCAACTAACGTGGTATTATGATTTTTAATGCTTTTCGGCCCTAAAATAAATCGCGTAATGACAGATTTTAGACTTTAATGTTAAACATAAATATGTATATCTCAATAATAAATGCTCAAAATAAAAGTACTAATTATTCTAATATTATTACCAAAATATTGTCAATCCTCATTCTTTGAGATTATGTTGCGCATAAATGTAAAAACTATACATAATGTAATTGAACACAAACATTGTACTTATTAATTTGTACTAATATAAATATATGAAATATTTCGTTTGTTGTAAATTATATTTAAAAAAAAAAGAAAAAAAAATCGGGACATCATAGTCTCATAAGTGTTTTAGCATTACAAATAGCTTACGAACTATGTAAGTATTTAAGTAAATCTATCAACTCCGTCCCTGGCAGCCTCATCAAGCAGCATGTAAAACATGAAACTGGATGAACCTATCCAGTGTCGGTCCATCCAGTTTTTCTGCTAATACCCTCAAGACGTTGTTGGTGCTTCCTCCTTACTCTACGCATAATGTATGCCACCTTTTTGCGCATTATCGCGAAATAGTCAACAATGTGTGCATCGGTGAATATGCCTGATGCACTCACTACAATAGGGTGGAATTCTTAACAACGCCCTGAAGATATTATTATATTGTATACGCAAGGCATTATCTGCTTTTTGGATTTGAGTAGCCCAAAGACGTCAGAAATTTGATAAAAATCTGTATGTTTAGACTTTAAAAAATAACTTAATTACGGACTTACATAAAACAGTCTCCAGACAATCTAAATCGTAAAAGTTGCAAGTCCTGTAATAATCTGCAAGAAGAACAATGTAATGAAATCAAAACTTGAAATTAAACAACAATGTGGAGATATATATAAAAGATAAGTATGTTACCTTTCGATAAAAAAAATGGTGCGCAATTGCAGGCATCTTTGATGCTCTTAAGCTTACGGTACACAATGCAGTTATGAAATGAATACTGACGAAAGTTCGCAATTTTAACCTAAAAGAATAGTTTTAATTATAATTTGAGCTATCTCGCAAAAACAACCAGGCCGTATAGATTAATTAATATGACGTTATACCAGAAGTTGAATTTATATTTGATCAAATTTATATTCCCTAGATATGTAAATGGTTGAATTTCCGATAAGTTGAAGAGTTTTACGTCAATAGGCAATTGCTATAAAGATAGTAAGTATTTGTTGAAATCTGAAGGCGATCGAAATCTTTGTCATTGGACAAAATTAATCCTTGATTACACAACTTATAAGAAAAACGTAAATCGACACGTTTTTTAGCAATACTATCTGCTACTATCGAACTTAACTTAGATACTAAAATTTAATTACAAAAAATCCATATTAAACATGATAAACATATGCTATATGCTATAGGTAGATCGATGTATCTACATTAAAAACCTACGTATGTCGCGTACCTACAGCATTACTCAATTACCTCATCCTTGAAGTAGCACTGACGTTGTTCAGGGGGGAACCCTTTGACGCCCGGGGTTGAATAGGTGCGTTCTGGCGACAACGCTATGAACACCTCACTAGAGGGATTCACCATACGAACAGGTGAATCCAAGTCTGGTAGATTATACGAGTCATCTATAAATACCTGTAAAATCAATCAATTATTTAAGCGGATTTTTACTTTGATCATGACTTTATGCCAACCCTTGCAGTAATTGAATACATACTCTTTATAACACAAATTAATATTCTATCACTATTTTACTTCGATTTGTCGTTGCCGAGTGTTGTGGCGTCGATGCTCCGCTACGACGAGTCGTGGAAGGCGATGCTCGACTTCTGCGAGTGCACCATCTCGCAAAAGGAGGCGGCGGGGCGAGTGAGAGACGCACAAGCTCGCCGCCGTCGAGCGGGGACCAGGGAGGCGGATCTCGCCCAAGCCCTGGCCCTCTAAGTGTTTCGGGTCCCCCTCACATGTCGGTCTGGGGGCCAGCGAGGGGGGCCTAAGAAGACGACGTGCAAGCTGCTCTGCACGTGTTTTACGCAAGAGCATCCGGGTAGTGGAAGGCCGGCTATCCTCGACCCACGCTGGATCTGGTCGAGCGGGGTATTTCGTAGGACAGCTCACTCTAACCGGCGCCATCTAGGCGGGCTTCGGACAGCCTGCCGACCGAGAGGGCTGGTGGTCGTGGCGCCAACGACCGCCGGTCCGGCGGCCCGAGGGAGAGGGTATTGGGAGAGATGTGCTCCGCACTAAGCGCTTCACTTTCCTCCCTTTGCCTCTTCATGAGTTCTGTCTCATGCGAGGTTTGGATCACGTTGGTTATTGAGCAACAGGAGGTTTTAGTCAGTTCGACTCTGACATGCTCTGCCCTCCATCCCCAGTGGAGGGCGAAAGTGCGGCGATTTCCTCCGGCCCAAAAAAAAATAATCTCTATTTTACTTACTTCAGAAGCCGTGAAATATTATACATGTACAATGTGCCATGTAGAATTATGAATGTATGTCTAATTGTTTCTTTGGCAATCTCTGTAGCCGACATGGTCAATTTTAATATCCAAGTGTCGATAGATCGGTGTGTATTGGATTTCAATGTAGGGTCAGCGAATTTAAAAGTGTGTAAATAAGATGTTAACTATTAAAAATATTAACAATATTGGTACTCATAAAATAAACCATGTAATTAAAATTGAAAAGAGAGGGTGCACTCAGTCGTTTTAAATTGTGACGTCATCAGTGTTGTTGCCTCCCATCATTATTGACAAGGTGGAACAAGGAAAAACTCAATGAGTAGCTATTTTTTTCTTTTGAATTTTTTCGTAATTTACATCGAGGGGTGAAAGGTTATTTGCATCTATTGCTTCGCACAGTTCAGCCATTCTAACTAAAATAAAATTTTTACCGGGCAGTGGCCGTATATATTGTTACGACGCCGCTATATTGTTATCTATCGCCGAATAGTCGAACGAATATCGAAGGATCTAGTAGCGCCTAGAACGCTCGAAAAGTATAACGCCATCTATTGTCAGATAGCGGAAACACAATACTAGAAATGTGTGGAATATTCAAGACTATTCGGCTATTCTACTTCGGCGATAGATAGCGTTACTCTTACCGGCGTAACAATACCACAAAAATCAATATCGCAACAAAACTGATCTACAAATCAAACATAAACAAACTATTAATCATATCAAGAGTTTCAAATTAAACGTTTAATTTTAGTTGTGCAAATCGACGCCCGTCCTTCATAACTCAATGCTATCATTTTGGGACAAATTATAAAGCTGTGTACATGATCCTGTTTTTCATTTTCTCCGTTTTTATTTATTTCAAACTTTTATATATTCAAAACTATCATGGCCATGCGTAATGCCCACTGACTTTTTATCAGATTTTAGATCAGCGCGGTCAAAATTCTTGCCATGTTCTTCTTCAAATAAGGTTTCAGGATGGTCTTCAACGTTAGGCAGAGGCTCGTCTCTGTCTCTAGCATTACTGACGTCCATGAGCGACGATGACCATCAGGCCCGTAAGCTCACTAGTCTAAAAACTTTAGTTTGAATAGGGAAAAAATAACAAATTCAATCATAATAGGCTGTACTAGAGCAGTTTAATTTTACAATTGGTAACTGGAGTGTACACAAAAAGCTAAACATGGTTAATGTATAAAAAAATCAAAGATAATATTATTTCATTTGGTATTTGATGGGTACATACGGCACGAATAAGTCATAAGTCGTATTTCTACACAAATATTTATATTACTTTTGAAAACAGGCCCCGAAATAGATGCTCTTACAAAATCATTACATTCGTTACGCTTAAAATATATGATTCTAAATCGACGCTTATCGATGGATCAATAAATTCACGTGTTGTTCGAAAAGTAACCAAAAACTTATAAATTACTTAGTGCCTGTTTTTGTTTGTTTGTTGAGTTTGAATCAGAGCTAGTTATTTTAAAATGTTCAGAACAAAAATCCATTAGAAGGTTCCAGACAAACTCAAAATAAACATTAACAAATTACTCGTCATACTATAAAAATCATTTCGAATGAACATTACTGAAATTCTTTTGCAATTTATCGGAAAGTTTGTGAACTTTTCTTTTTTGTTTAAACTTAAGGTTTGGCGTGATAATGATGAACCCGCAAGGATGGCTATCACGATCTAGCCCAGAGAGTTGCAATATAAATCAATGATCTAGCCCATTTCTACCGCGAATCAATCATGCAGTGCCTCTGCACTCTCGCCCAAGCGTCCAATCCCCTCCGAGGTCAGAACCCGGACGAGGTAAGGGGGCTACGTAACCTTTTTATTATTATTTTTATGAAGGAAGAATCACTGGCGGCCCGGAGGCCTTTACAGTTTCACCAGGACAGGTAGGCGAGCAAGTGCTCAGCTTGGAGGGGTGGGATTTGCTAACAGCTACCCAAGCGTCTCCAAAGGAGACCTAATAACTCAATAGTAGCTGCTTTGCAAATGAATCTAATACCGAATCGGAATCTCAACCCGCTGAAAAGATCCAGCTAGAAACTCAGTGGGCTGATGTATGGATTAGTTTTCACGTCTAACTCTGCCTAGTTCGACGAGTACGATGGTTACAAGAGTCCCTGAGCCTGCTCTTGGTGTTAATACTGAAGGCATCAAATGCAAGAGTTATTGAATCTGATGGATCTGTAAGAACGTATCTAGGGTGTCGACAGGAATTGGGTATTAGGCGGCCACGATAAAGCGATTATCATAACGCATAGCCTTATCGAAGTACCGCTACGACACTGACTTCATGTGTTTTCGGATCGATTCGAGGCCGTCGTCGAGGTTCCTCATCACCGATCAAACCGTTGTGCCAAGCTTAGTCGAAAACTTTTGCGACGTCAAAAAAGAGAGCTCCCGTATAGAACCGTTTTGGTCGGTTAAGTCTTACGAGAATATGCTCCGTGAGGGGGTGCACCTGTTAAACGCATGAGTGATTCCGAGTGCGTAATCCGAATTGTTCATCGATGAGAATGCCCCTGGATGAGACGAAGTCTCTGAGGCGTTTGTAGAGCAGACGCTCATACAATTTGCCTAGAAACATGAGGATGCTAATCGCTCGGTAAGTCGTCGGAAAATTGGTTTACCACGTATATGTATGCCGATAACGTCCGCTTCTTTCCATACCCCGGAAAAGATACAGTTCGTCATAGCGACATTGAAAATAGATTCCAGCATCACAATGAGTTGGGCGGGTAGAAGTTTGATAACACGGTTAGATATACCGTCGGAACCATGAGCTTTGCAAGGACGTAGATCCTTGAACAGGTCTTTAACTGCCATCGGGGTGACGGGTGGTAACTCATCCGAGGATGGCAAGGAAGCTCTACCTTCGCCGTCACTGTCTGCTAATTTTACATGAACAGGGTCCGTGAATTGAGTACACTGGGCTTGCAATGTATCGGCCAGCAGCTCTGCTTTTTCGTCGTCATCGCACCCCGCGAGTCGGCCTAAGGCGCCTACGAGGGGGGCATAGTTAATATTAGTTGATACTTAATAATAGATTTAAGAGTACGAGCTAGGCTGTAGTAAGATCGCGGGGGCCGGGGGGTGCGAGTACTTTTAAGAAATTAGACCATCTGACATCTCAAAGTTCGGCAATGCGAGATTTTACTTCGCGTTGTAGAGTAAGCATACGAATACGATTATCTCTCAGTAGGATACCTATCGTAGGCACGAATTGAGACATCCGAATGGCGATGCGACGCAATTATCACAGGTAGTCACTTCCGAGAAAACACTTGGACGCCAGATGTGTCACGAACCGAAGTCGGGCAAACGAACGGTCGATGAGCACGTGGGGACGCGCCTGGTCGGACTGGAATCCCACTATGTGGGAATCCCCACAATACAATACAATTGAGATTGCGACGCCATGTCTCAAGGTGAACGGCGGCAATCATTTTGTGAAAAATATGGCAACCATTTAATGTGGACTGTGAGCTTTGTCTTCTCAATAAAAATAAATACACAGAAAATTGTTACAATGTAATTTGTCTTATTGGTCAAAGGCTAACGAATCCATCTATATGTATATACTGGATCTTATTTAGTTCCCGTTGCTTCAAGCTATAGATAGCTCGGGGACACAGTGAAATAAATACCTCAGTACACGCCGTTGACTCCGTGCATTTAATTCTTAATTATTAATTTATCACAATAGATTATCAATCACAAATGACGCCTACGTAAACCGAAATACAAATTGATTTAAAAATAGTGTTTGATTAAATATGATTGATCGCTATTGTGAAAATATTTCCTCAAATTTCTAGCTGTTTTCTTTACTCATTGGAGCGAGTTTTTAACTAATTAATGAACTAAATTAATATTTTTGGCGCTAATGACGTGACGACCAGCTATCAATTCAATTGAGCACATTAGTATAGCTGTGCTACGCCGGTAAGAGCAATGTCATCTATCGCCGAATAGCCGAAACGAAAATTAAAGGAACTCGTAACGTCGAGAAAGCTTAACAAGTACAACGCCATCTATTGACAGATAGCGGCAACACACATTGAAGCTACACGACTTGCTCAGAATGTTCTCGATAAATCTAGGGACGTCGTATCGACTTTAAAATCGTTGCAGAGATGACACGAAACAGTCAGTAATCGGAACTACTCGAAGCGAAACAACGAACGGCTTACCTGAAGCGAAGCGAAAGATGTGAATTGAGAATTTCAAAGTGTTTTAAGTGTTAATAGAGTGTTAATTTGTACTTCGTTAGAATTTTTATTTATTCCGAATCCCAGCGCGTAACACTTGAGAAATTTTCATTTTAATCATATAACTGAGTTTTACGATAGACGAGCGCTCATAATTAATCATAATGAGAGTTTGTTTTAAAATCGATATGTTGATGTATTCTTGTTCCATCAATATTTGTTTCTATTCGCTTGTCGTCATTTTTGGATCCATAACCAACCACAAAACGAAAGTGCATATAACGACATTACAAATTTACTATAATAATGCTTACCAATACGCCTTGTGAAGCTACTGAGGCGCTGTAATAGTCCAAGGGGTCAGTTTTAATTAGAACTGTTAACGCAGTTTGGTAACCACATGAGGCAACGCGTCTCGGCAAAGGTGTATTCACTAAAACGTTGGGACGCTTGAAACTGTAAATATTTTAAAGCACTATAAATCCACAGGTTGATGCTATTCACATGGAGCTATCGTTACTTCCTTTAAATGGTTGATATCGTTCTCTAGGTCCAAACTTAGCTAAAATGGAGTTTCCTTCAACATATTTGTGTCACCTCCTCAGAATAATATATTTTGACGCCTAAACCACAACAATCAACCGTATATTTATTGAAGACTATTTTTTTATTGAATCAGCTATGTATGTTTGTACTTTGGATCAACAACAAAGGCCGGCTCAGACATGTGTCACAGGTCATGTGAGTGTTCTCACAGCTCTCAGTTTATCCCACACTAGTTGATTCTTGGGTATTCTAGTAATCAGATTGGTCCAGTACGGTTTTCGTTCGAAATTTTCCCAATAGGCATATTCATGATGATCAAACTTTAAAAACTATATAACTCTTCCAATTACATCTGACTAACGTGATGTATTTTTTTTTCTATTAATTCAGCTCCTGTACAATTAATCACTCGCCATTTTACACAACACACAATGAAAAGATTTATTTATCCTCGTGAATGAGGAAAACGCTTAGCCAATAAGCAGGTATAACACAACAAAAATAGTGAATCCAAGAGATAATCAAATGGTTGAAAGTAATGAAAAGCGATTAAATGCCTTTATAAACTTAATCAGAAAACCGAACAAGACACAAAATCTAAAAAAACTTTATTTATAAAAAATATTATATTTATGTTGCAAATAGCTGGTATAGCAAGCACTTAACATAAGGTAGTTAGTGTACGTAGTTATGTACCTCTAATAAATAATTTCCTTCGAGCGCGGCCCGGAAATCGAATTATTATGAGACGCAAGAGAATGTGTACACAGAATTTTATTACATATAACCTAAACATTTACTTGGTTTATTTTACATATTGAACCGATGTAAATGGAAGAATTTGATTCGGGCCCTACACCCCATCGGAGGCTAATAGGAAGGAAAAAAGAAGAAGAAACGAATTATGTGTGCACTTTTAATGTATCATAGTATTTAGTTATAGTATAAAACTTATACACGATCGATCGATTTGGACCACATGTGAAACATTGTTATCATCGTCTGAAACTATAATAATAATATATAGTAATTATAATTCTTTAAATTTTAGTATATAGATACATCTGTTTTATAGGTGTGTAGAAAAATACGTGAATATAGTCATAGAACTATGGTTAGTTAGAAATGTAATGTAAATCACGCAATCCATAAAATAAAAACAAACGAAAATTAGAAAATATTAGTCTCTTTGAAGCAATATACCTATTAATACAGAACGTGGGTGTATGACTTAAATTCAAATGCTAAAATAACAAGAGGATTAAAGGGAGACATTTTATTTGTATTAGTATAGCGAATTCAGAACAAGAAGATACAGCTGGCTGTACACGGTATTAGTTTATGTAAAACGAAAACTACCTAATAAAAAATAAAAAAATATTTTAAGGGAAATACGTTAATTCTTGATTTGCTGGCTCCGAGTTTAAATTGTATTTAAATGTCAAAGCAGCATTAAATACAATGCGTTTTAAAAACAGTTTTCTGCCACGCACAGTAAATCTCTGGAATTCGTTGCCATCAGCGGTCTTCCCCAACAACTGCGACATTGGGTTATTCAAGAAAAGAGCATATTCTTATCTGAAGGGTAGGCAACGCACTGGCGTAAACGCTGGTGACCGTGGGCGGCGGTGAATCACTTACCATCAGGTGACCCGTCTTGCTCGTTTGCCTCTTAGTTGTTATAAAAAAAAAAAAAAAAAAATAATACGTTTTAACGCCTATGTCCAGCAGTGGGCAGATAAAGGCTGATGATGATGATGATGATGTTTTAACGCCTTCAAATATGTTCATAAATAATTATATTTATTTTCACTAACTAACAAACTATATTCTAATATCTAACATTACTCACGTTTTCGTTTTTTCCTCTACAGCAAAGTAATTAAAAGTACAGCACAAATTAAGTACCGTAAACACCGGTTGAAACAATTGATCACAACGATAAATTGTGTTTTTCCACAGGCATCTCTGTATTATATTATCACATCTATACGCTGGAGATATCTGTAACATGTAAACGTGTAATTCAATTTTATTTATTGCATGAATAATACGATATCCTGTATTTGAATAGAGGCAGGCGATATTACTGATCGCCGAATTTAATACGAGAAACTCAGCTGCCGACTACATCATTTACCATGTAAATATATACCACCACCTATCTCAACACGCGGGATCGAAATCTCAACTGTATCATGTAACGGTTTCTTCAAGCTTCAAATCGGAACACGAATCCGCTCCAAGACTGAAATATGTAGCTCATAAAACACCCTAATAAAATTAGTAGTAATAAAATAAATAATTACGCTTTACATCTCGCAATTAATCAAATTGATAATTTTGTAGATTTGATTTTATTAAACGATATTATTTCTTGATTGTTACTTAAATAGGCACGTAGTCAGCATGCATTTATTTAAAAATGTTGAAATTTCTGCAGAACAAATCAGCGTTGAATCAGGCATCGTCGCATCGCTCAAAACGAGTACGCCAGACGCCTTACTTATCGGGCAACGACGACGACTGTGTGTTAATCTAGTATAAAGAAATGCAAAATTTCTATAATCTGTATTATTTCCTTCTTTGTGTTTTTTCGACCATCAATTACGTAATAGTGCCAACAAAGAGTAGCCGCCATTAACAACCAAAAAAACAGATGTTCTGTATAGCTCTGTATAAGCTGTACCTCAACCATTATGGAAATGAATTTTGAAGAAAACCGATACACATAAACTCAACTAGTCTCCGTGGGATCTGATATTACTGAATAGATAAACGTTGCAGTATTGCAAGCAGAAGTTGCTATAAAAGGAAATGTTTAATTTTGAGACTATTACAATGTAGATAGACTAATTAAGCAATTATTAGTAGTCCGGCTATAAATACTTTTACAAATTAATAAACTTACATTTTATTTTATTTGTTTTATTTTACTACTACTTTCTTGTCATTTATTTCCAACTTATTCTTGACCGTAATTAGGAAAGTACCATAATACAGTAGGTGTGTAGTACCTGTGATTTCATTGCAAAAAGTAGTCAAAATCATCAAAAGTCTTTTTATACGTATCAGGCTATCGATCAATACATAAATACACATTATAATATCGTGTAATGAATATCCCTGCTAAGACCTTGTCGTAAATTCTAAACAGGAGCTGAAGCTAAGTGCTTAGCGTCAAGCTATAAGTGCTCAAACTATAAATGCTCAACGACAGCGTCTAAATCAGTCTCTAAAACTCAAAGTGATGGGTCGATCAAAGTGTTTATTCTCCCGACAAGCTTGTGCAAGTTTCGCACATAAATATACTGTTTACAGATATTGTAACAAAAAATGTAATCCACTTCAATAAAATAAAATGAGAATATTATCGTGAATGCGTAGGTACTTAACAGATTTTCAGGAATTATTTCCGCGTTGAAGTAATAAAATCGTGTATTTATTATAAGCCGAACCGGCAAAAATTATAATTTGCGTAACTACGCGTTTGGGATTACGGGCGTTTGGGAGCTGGCACGATTACCCTACCCATTCCTGCCGTGAAGCAGTAATGCGTTTCGGTTTGAAGAGTGTAGTGGGCAGTCGTTGTACTGTAAAACTGAGACTTACAACTCATGTCTCAAGGTGGGTAGCGGAATTTACGTTGCTAATGTGTATTGGCTCCAGTAACCACTTAATACCAGGCGGACGGAGAGCTCGCCCATCCAACTAATCAAACAAGCAAAAACAAATCATTTAAATATAAACATAAATCCTTTAAGCAAGACCCCTGTTCCTGTAACAAATCACGACGAGCAACTCATAGAACCAAAGAACAACTAACCAGTAAGTTATCGCTTAACATATCTTCAATGTGAACGATTAATATAGGGACATTCGCTTTCATGAACAATAGTTTCACTATCAATCACCGCTTAATCTGATTCGGATAGTGTGACTATTTGTTTTCATAAAAAAAAAACACAAGTTTTCTTTTAAGTGTTCATCGCTAAAAGATTTACGTTCGCATTCGAGAAGGAAGTCGAAAAGATTACCATTTCTTTTTTTTGTTTTTAAATTAACAATAGATATTATAGTGGCTTAAACGTATGAGCTGTTATTATTACATAAAAGTATACTTTATACTTTTTAAATTTACGCAAAATTGGCCATGCCTCTTCATAATGTCCGACACAAATATATATATCTACAGGTGGAACTAATATAAAGTGAGTAAAATTACAGATAAACGCTTTCAACGTCATCGATTTTAATCGAATTAAATATATCAAAATGATTAATAGATATTGTGGCATATAAGAAAATACTCAAAATAATACATACCTACCAATGAATACTAATTAAAACTAGATTGTACTTTATATTATATTTAGAAGAACGTTAAAAAGTGTATAACTATTAAACCAAATATTATAGAATTTTTTGACAATTATATTTATCAATTACAATTTTGTTTATTATTACTTAATTTAAAATTGCAAACGTTGAAAAAACAAACGATCAAAACGATTAAGAAAATCATTTTTTCACAATTACTTAGGTTAAGGTCTAGGATGCTTTATCTCTACTATATAATATATAAATCTACAGTGGTTTTTACGGATGTTCCGTTATAACTACTGAACCATGCATCCGATTGACTTGAAACTTTGTATCCATCTAGAAAATACATGTACTTAATTGATAGGCTAATATTTATATGAGTGTTGGACTCCCTACACCAGTTACGGGGGCGTTAATGATGAGAATCTTTATGGGGGTGAGAAATAATTATGTTCATTTTAAATGCCCAGCGAAGCGGACGGGTACAGCTAGTAATGCAAAAAGTCCAATCCATCTCCATAACGTGTCGTTTAATAGGCACCCATTATCGACCATTACATGCATTAGTCACTCAAAACCAACGCCGCTGAGTTCCGAACGCGTCCTCCATGCTATAAGTGACCTTCCACCGCATGTCTCATTTCCAATTATGTCAGCGTACTCTGGCAGGCAAATATGAATTTATTTGGGCGATTTTAGTCTTCTCACAGTTTTGTGCATACTGCAACAACTCAAGTTTCCTGGATCTTCAAATTTATTTTTAGAAGAAGTTATCGTCTGCTTTCTTAAAACTCCAGTAATAATGAATCGGATTTTCACAGCTTATCGTTTACGGCCCTGTCGTGTGTGTCTCTGTACGGTGTGGTCTACCAATTCAAGATACTTAGTCTGTCCATAAATACTGTTACAATTAAAAATAAAATAAATTCTATTGCAAATAACATTTATTACTTTTACAGTGTGTTAGGTTAATACATAAATATAAAACAATTTAAAGTATAAAAAGCTTATTCGGAGTGGTCTCCATTGGCTGCAATACAGTCCTTTAAACGTTGAGGCCAGTTATCAATAGAAGCACGCACTCTTTCCATGGGAAAATTTTTCACTGCCAATCGTACGGATTGTTTTAGGGACTCCAAATTATCATGGCGTTTAGAGCAAGCCGTACTCTCTAAAACTGACCATAAATCATAATCCAGCGGATTAAGACCGGACTAGACGACGGCCAGTCTTCAGCTCTGATGAAGTTCGAAACGTTCGTTTCCAACCAAGAATGTCTTAACTCTCTAGCACTGCGAGTGCCATTTAGATCTAGCATTCTCAGTAATAGTTCACACGTAACACGATAAGCGCGGCAATAAACGCAAAAATAAATGTAAACTCTAACTGAAAATTTGGAAAAAATTCGAAGCACAAACGAACGCGGTATTAAAGAAAAGTTAATTAAAGCCAATTAAATTCGTAGAAAAATACAAATTCAATAGGTTTGTGTTAGTGACGACAGGCGCAAAGTTAGAATATAGCGCGATAAATTCAATATTTCTTTGACATTCTTCTAAATCTGTCCAGGGGTACACCCCATTAATAAATAAATATTCGTTTCATACGTTTAGATGAACGTGTAAAATATTAACGTTTATTATATACTTGAGCTCATCTACCGCCTCAGAATTCACTCAGAAGACACGATTACTCCTTTATTTTAGCCGCCGTTGCCAAAAACATGTCTTATTGGATCCCCGGATCATCTCTAGGTGCTTTTAGGCTCATCAAGCACCGGCCATCGTTCTCAATCCACTGAGATTCTCGCTGGATCTTCTCAGTGGGTCACGATTTCGATTCAGTGCTAGATTCTGCACAGCGCTGATTCTGCAAGGGCAGTAAATTCTCACAGGCTGAACCCGTAAGCACACTTACCCGTCTGCGCATAGCTGGAAAAGCCCGTTAGGCTACCAAAGAATAAGAAGAAAAAAAAACCTACTACTTACCCTTACGAAAACGTGAACTGTGTCGAAAAATACGACCAACCACGCTCTGTCATTGAATCGTTCTAAAATAGACCAGTGTGTTTAGTGCGAGTTTTTTAACGCTCTCGATATCGTAAAAGTTAAGCCAGTTTTGTATGCAGTTGGAACAGCGCCCCTAGCGGCAAACGTACGCAAACGATCCCATTCCATACAAATATAAGCTAACTTTTACGCTATCGAGAACGTTAAAAAACTCGCACTAAGCACATAGAAGATAATGCCTGTGACATTGAGTTCCTACATCTACATAAATTCAACAGGTGCACAGAGTACAAACACAATAAAGTAACAAGCAACAGTGTAGGTCAAGTACATCTGCAATATGAGAGTTAATACCTACTCTTCTATACATTTCTTCGATAGCAATCTGGTTAAGATCCAATACACTCTGCAACTTGTAAAGCTTCTTTCTCTGTTCCGGGTCTGCACCATAGGAAGAATGTAAGGTGGGCGCAAATTTTATTGTGTTTAAAATGAAATCCAAAGTTACGTCGCCTGGTAATGTCCTAAAACAAATATTACAATTTTGAGAGTTTTCCAAAAAGAAACTCAACTAGGGATGACCCATGTTGTCCGACGTCATTTTATTTTTAATTTTTAATTGGCTTACTTTGAAAATAACCACACAACGAGCAATGGTATTATATAAAAAGGTGACCAATTTGATAAAGTACAAAATTTATAACAAGAAATAATTATTTTATTCATAGGTAGCAGGTGCTTAGAAATTCTTTCCTAGAAACTTAGTACTTCCTGTGCTAAAAAGAGCGATATAAAACAGATCGAGTGCTCATATGTCTATGATTTTCATATGGTTTCTTTTTTTTAAATACTATAATAATGTGATGATTGCATGATTAATACATGTTGGCGGTAAATCACGGGTTAATAGTTTTTTAGCATAAGTTAAAGTTCATCGTATGTAACATGAACACATGTCGACTTGAAGAAGGAATTCCAACTGCGATCAGCAAGGAAAACCCGGCAGGCTATCAACTGAAAAGAAAACGATAAATTACCGGTATGAATAAAATTAATGTGAGGAGAATTCAGGGACTAGTATGAGAGAAACAAACAAAAGTACATTCGCATTTTCAAAATTAGAAAACATTGTTGCCCTGTATAACATAAAGCGTAGGTGTGCATTACATTGCGAAAAGAAAGCAATCGCTTTATGCGCGAACTATTCGAAGGTAAAGCATAAAAACATTATTTTTCTTCGTTCGGTTTCCTTCTGTTTTATTTGAATAACAGCAGACAGTTAATGTTGAGTTGAATGCTATATATTTTTTTGCTTTGTGATATTACAAAAAACAAAAAAAAACTGTTCAAGAAGTCGCATCCTAACAGCCCCATAGCCCACACCGCACCCAAAACGAAGCCGTTTTTGGTGGATCCATCTTACAAACAGTCTGGATCGCATAGCACGATATTTCTTTATATTATCCAAAAATCAAAGACTTAATGAAAGTTTGATTCACGGAGCCCACAGAGGCAATGGTAGCTTTTAACTAACCAACGCATAAAAACACGAATACATTCTTATTTTACCAAAAATTTACTCTTTACTCTAAAAAAACCTTTTACTCTACAGTCTACACTCTGCTCCAAGTATGAAAACGAAATAAATTTGTAATGCCGATTCCTGGAAATTTTTATCACGGGAAAGAAGGGTGACCGGTCAGACCCCTCGAGCGTATTAACGTCCTTCTTGAAAGAAGGCTCGCGAAGAGTACTCAGCGGTAGGCAGTGACTTGGCTGTGTGTTCCTGGTATTGCTGACGTTCAGGAGCTTCGGTAACTACCATCAGACGGGCCGTGTGCTGTCTGCCTACAAGGCAATAAAAAATCCTTCTATCAATGTAATTTTTTCTACCAATTAAGTACTATATCCCCGAGAAAATTTTAGGATTGTTATGTTGGGATTTCCTTTTCCTTATTTTTTCAATCCGCTATCCACGCCATCTATTGGCACCACAATAAAAACTACGCGTGCGAAAATGGTGCGAAGAGTCTAAAAACTGGTGGCAGGACCTCTTGTGAGTCCGCGCAGGTAGGTACCACTACCCCGCCTATTTCAGCCGTGAAGCAGTAATGCGTTTCGGTTTGAAGGGTGGGGCAGCCGTTGTAACTATACGAGACCTTAGAACTTATCTCAATGTGGGTGGCGCATTTACGTCGTAAATGTCTATGGGCTCCAGTAACCACTTAACACCAGGTGAGTTGTGAGCTCGTCCACCCAGCTAAGCAATAAAAAAAACAACAATAAAAAATAAATAAGAAAGTAGTTACTACCTAAAGTATCGATTTGAATAATACTAATTAATGATGACATCATTTGAGGACAAACAAAAAACATATACATATGTATTTAATGACATGTTTTGGTAATTAAAGATTATTTTTCATTAAAATTTTGCTTTCTGTAATCAGACGATCTGTACCTCGAAACGTGTTTTCAATAAAATAATAAGGTGTGTCTTTCAATAAACTAAAATGCCAGTTTTATGAAAAACATCTATTATTGATGCCCGAATGCCTTTCCACTTTCACCAGGACAAGTGAGCGAGCAAGGGCTCAACCAGGGGAGTTGTTAAAACTATGGAGCCATCTATTGTACGTTGATGGTACTTACATATTATTATTAACTTTGTCAAGTTTCATCGCAACCGGGATAATAGTTTAGGCACCGAAAGAGAAAAAACATTGAATGAACAAAATGTAGCATATATTATGGAGAGAAAAGGTAAGGAGCGCAATCTCTTTGTATGAAAAATTTTCCGTCGAAAAATAACCAATTAGGGTTGCACCATCGTGGCAAGTGCTAATTATTATATAAAGATAGCGCCAAGCTATTTTAGAAACTTTTTCAACTCGCACACTTCAACGCTAGCGCTATTTTAGTAAGATTTTGGGTTGTGATTTGCTGCTTACATCCGAACACTTTTTCAACTAGAGACAATCTAAGGTTGATCTCTTTACCTCTACCACAGCGCCACCTATTAGATACTAAACAAACCGGTCACTAGAGCATCATGTCGATAATTTAGCTTACACTGCCATCTGTTAGAAACTTAGGGAGTCATTACTTTTTGACACATATTAAACAATTTGCTATTAAAAAGTAGGTAATGTAATTAATAACAGATGAAAACCATCATATTTCTCAAATTGGACCAAACTACACACATGTGTGTAGTTTCATTGAAGTCGGTTCATATAGATTTCAAAACTGAATTCTATATACTAAGAGGATCAAAAAGTAGGTAGTGAAAATGAGATAGAATATAACGACTATTGATAACTTCATAATTTATTTATCTACATAATCCGAGTCTCTCTACACACCGAGTCTAGCGCTTCTCCAAGGATTCAGTCCCTTTCAAAAAAAGCTATGCCATGGTCCTGCAAAAAGCTCTCCACGGCATCCATCCCCTCATTATCGTCTTCGTACCTGTTTCCCCTTAAGTATTCTTTCAATTTGGGGAATAGATAAAAATCGCTAGGTGCCAGATCTGCTGAATAAGGGGGGTGGTCAACCAATTCGAAGCCAACTTACTGAATGACAGCCATTGCAACTGCCGACCTGTGCGTGGATGCATTGTCGTGATGAAACAGCACGTCCCTTCCAAGTTTCCTTCTCCTTTTCTCTTTGATGGCATTCCTCAACTTGGAAAATAAAGCTGCATAATATTGACCTGTAATAGTGGTTCCACGCTCCAGGTAATTAATCAACAATATCCCTTCTGAGTCCCAAAATATTGAGGCCGTAACCTTGCCAGCTGATGCCACGACACGAAACTTTTTCGGGGTCGGTGATGATGGCCGTTTCCATTGCGGAGATTGCTGTTTTGTCTCGAGATCAAAATGATGGACCCACGTTTCGTCCATTGTTACGAAACGAGATAAACAGTTTTGAGAATCTTCTTGAAACTTGTCCAACAATATCTTCGAAATGTCAAGTCGATTTTGTTTCTGACTGTCGGTTAACATTCTCAGCACCGATCTTGCGAAGACTTTTCTCATATTTAAAGATTGTTTCAATATGGATTGAATACTTCCATATTAGTATCGTAATATAAGTACCGGATGGTAGCTCTTCGATCGCTCAATACAATTTTCTCGACTTTCGCAATATTTTCTTGAGTGACTGACGTCGATGGACGGCCGCAACGATGTTTGTCTTCCGTGCTCGTTCATCACTTGCACCGTTAACTTTTTTAAACAGAGGTATTTAATAACGGCCCATAATTCGTTTTACTCCATTTTTGAGAACACGTTCTGACACGAAGCAAACAAATGACTACATTCAGAAAAAAACAAAATAGAATCGAAGATTTTTTCTTTATTAATATTACAAATATGTATCTGAGCTATGCCTGCCAGTATTTTTTTTCTTACCAAGGAGTTCTCACAACTTTTTAATCCCTCCTCGTAGATTGAGACTGAAACTTTCGAACAACAATAGTTGTCGATCAAATAACGATACAACGCTATGCACGAATAAACAATTATATTTATTAGGTAAATGAAAAAGGCCTACACTAATAAGTCAAAATTCAAAATTCAAACACGGAAATATTATATTTTCACATTATATTTTTAAAATTGTTATTATAAATACTAACAAATTTTCTGCGAAACGATGAGCCGCCTTTTTTGAGACTAGATTAAGATCACAAATAGTGACTGCTGGAAACGGTACGTCCCAAATAGCTCCTTGTGTACTCTCTATTACCTAAAACATACAAATATATATTACGTACATATTATAATTACACCAGTTTTTTTAAGATTTTGTATAAAGCTTAAAGTGATCGGCTATTGCCCCAACGTCCTTGGCGTTAGCTGCACTTTTTTTTCACCTATTCTAGTAACCTCGAGTGCTTATTCTACATTCACCGAGCAAGGTGAGCTCACGGGGCTCAAACCGAGAGTGTTCCTAACACTGGCCCTAGCAAAAGCAGTGCTTCGTAGAATCTACTACCGGATCGGAAACGCGACTCACTGAGAAGATCCGGCGAGAAACTCAGTGGCCTGTGTCTCAGGGTTAATTTACTCGTCGAGCCCTTCGTCGCAAGCGACGGATTCGACGAGAACGATGACCGGTGCATGAAATGACGTGTTTGGGGCGACATCGACTGCTTTCCATTCTGTCCGCAGGATCGGGAATGATGAGGATCCGCAATGACGTGTTTAGGGCTACGTCGACTGTTAACCATTCGGTTCACAGGATCGGGTATGGGCGTCTGTCTACGGCCATTGAGTACCACATGAGCCGCGAACCTCTATGCGCGCGAATCTCGTCAGAAATTCGAACCGGCCCGAAAAAGGGTTCATTTTACAAAGATGTTGATTCACATCAACCGTCATTGCAAACGAAAACAAATGTGCTTACTGTAACAATGGGATTCCGAGCATACCATCTGTAGGCAGTCACCACGAAATATGCCGCGCAGACAATACTCACGGCTACAGATATTGCCCAACAGCACCTATATCAATGGCAATTTATAAAATAGTTGATGATTACTCTAATATTTCATATATATTATATAATAGTACGAGTATTAGATTGATGTTCAATATTCAAATAATATCTATACTATCAGTATAATCACCCAAACCGTGGGGTGCGTGGTGTCAATAATTATACACATTTTATTGACAGATATGAGTAGAAAGATTAACATTTTCATATTACCTAAACACGCTTCGTTTTCTTTACAATAAATTTATTTTCTATTTGTAGTTGAGTTTTCTAGAAAAACATGTTTTTTAGTTTTTTTTAAACTATTATTAATTCAATGTGGCGTTACAATTAAACGTCAACATGTCATTAATAAGCTATTAATTTGTATAGCGCAGCGACTTAATTTGGCTTTGTTGTTAAAATTAGGAGCTAGTCCCAACAAAAAACCCTTATCCTGATTATCCTAGTAAGGAAGATATTTTTTTAATTATGAATTGTCACCGGTCCTTGTATGTCAAATGTCGAGTTAGTGCGACGCTTTATAAGAGGTTCAAAACTTTCGTTATAATACTTACATACATTCTAACATACATCCTACCAATATTATAAATGTGAAAGTTAGTAAGAATGTATGGATGTATGTTTGTTACTCTTTCACGCAAAAACTATTGAATGGATTTTGATGAAACTTTACAATAATATACCTTACACATCAGAATAACACATAGGCTATAATTTATAAACATGTTGTGTGAACACTTAAAATATAACGATAAAGGTCAAGGTCATTTGCGAGATATTCTGGCGTGCGCTGCAAAAACAGTTGATGTTATACGTATATTATCTATAATGGAAATATTATCTTAAATAGTCCTACAACAAAATACCCGCAACAGCATATATTTATCTGTCATGCGTACGCCATTATCGCCAAAATGACGAGCCATAAATACAATACAAATTGATAAAAATTCTTTAACGCACATACAGTAGTAACAAATTGATCCTTATATCAAAATAAATACTTTTATCGCATCTGGTGTTTAAAGTAGGTAGCTAAACTTTGTCTTTTACGCTACATCATTTGGACAAAAAATTTTGAATAGTTATGACTATGAATAACAGCGCGCGATATTATGAAAGATGAAGAGAGAAAATTCAATAAGATCAATAATAAATTAGAATTTCCGAAGCGAAGTGACGGTAGCTCCCTTGTTCTAACACAGTGATTCTCAACCACTGTTCCGCGGCACTTTTGTGTGCCGCCAAATTTCAAAAGTGTGCCGCCAAATTTTGCGAATATATACTAATGTTAATATTATTAAATTATATCATTTTAAAAGAAAAATATTTTAAACATATATTTAAATCCACAAAAAAAAATATAGTAGTATATTTTAGTTTATTTCGTCTATTAAAATTTTTTGATAAACTATTTATGCAGTGTGTTGTAATAAGTAAATAATTTTTATCTTTTTTTTTGTGTGCCGCCAAATTTTGAAATCGGTAAATATGTGCCGCAACAAAAAAAAGTTGAGAATCACTGTTCTAACATGTGTACCTACACATGAAGTTAATAAGCGTGTTCAAAATGAGACTTCTGAACCAGTAACCTCTTACTGAGAAAATCGTAAGCTCATCTACTTATGCAAGTAAAAATTTAATTTAATAAATTTAAATAATTTGTTGATATAGGGTTCACCTGTCCTATCTCCTAGTCTGTGTACAAAATTGATCAACAGAATTTGCAGGGTAGGTTTGAGTTAACAGTGTAGAGTCACAATATACCGCCACACTCAACATAGGAATTGCAAATTCATCCGCCAAGCAATTAATCTGAATATATTTTAAAGTACAAACCTTTCAAAAGTGCTGATACCCTCCATTACTATATATTTATAGCCATGTAAGTCCGTTCTTCTACAAAACTCAACAAATTTTCTAGTACAGAAATTTTTTTTAACGGATTTATCATCTTTTCCATTGGAAGCATTTATTAACCGAGATTTATTCCTTTGAGAATTGTCACCTTCATGAAACATTGTGGTTTAGGAAATAACCATTCGAAACTATCTACGAGTAGTATCAAAAATGAATAAGTACGTTTTGTGGTTTTGTCAGCCGAACACGAACTGGTAATTATAAAACAGATCGAGGACAGATAGCGTTGAAGTTATAAATTATAGTTGCTGTCACTGCTACGAAGTCCATAAAATAGCTATCCATAAAACTATAACTAGTGGTATTAATTATGAAATATTTTGCATAATATTGTATTAGACTATTGCAATTTACTCATGTCAAAGATATAAAAGTATGTGGCCCACCAGATTAAGAATAGTTACAACGCCCATAGCCATCGCCAATGAAAATTAACTACATTAACCCCGTTCGGAGCTTACATCTCATATCGTGATTTTACTACCTACGAACTACTAATTTTATCAGCCCACGGACGTCCACTGCTGAACCTAGATCTCTCCCAAGCCTCGCCACAAAGATCGGTCCTGTGCTGCGTGCATCCAGCGGATCCCCGCGAACCTTAATCAATAGGTCGTCGATCCATCCTGTGGAAGGTCTTTTTTTTTTATTTTATTTTTACGGATACCCGGTCGAGGGAGGTAACGGACCGGATTGTGCGGGACTCCGATGCCTCCTGAGGGGAAGAAGGGGAGAAGAGAAGGGCCGAGGTCCTTCACCTCCCCCAATTTCTCACAGGAGACTACACCTTCAAAAAGGCGCGCGAAGCACTTGCCCCGCAGAACGACTACCGACTAAACCCCATCGAGCTCCACCACACCGACTACACGAAACTTACGGTACCGCGGTGCGCGCCGAAAGTCTCGCCTTAGCCGGTACCCGTACTAATGGTAAGACGGCATCTCATCCCCGTGAAATTTCCGAAGGACCTCGTCTCGTGAGACATACCGTGAGCGGCGCCCAGGAGCCACCTTGCACCGCTTCACCACCGGACCAACAGTCGAGTGCCTGGCGCCCCCACACCCGGCACTCGATAGTCCCTACGGGGGCTGAGCGGTGGCCTCTCGCACGCGCCGTCCATCCCGCCTTCTGCGCTGTGAAGCTGAAGAAGGATCCCATTCCCTTTCGCGCTCCTCAGCCTCACGAAGCGCCATGACCAAATCACAGAACCCGGCCATGGCCTCCCACGAACTTCGGTCGCCCGCGAGCGCCCGCTGAGCTCTGAGCAGCAGAGCCGCGTTTCGCGCGGTAAGTGCGGGCGACCACACGGGAGCACCGTACAGGGCCATACTGCGCACCACCCCCAGGTACAGTCACCTGATACCGGCGCTGCATCAACCGATGTTGGGAAGAAGACAGGTCAGCGCACCCGCCGTCCCCATCAGCCTCGGAACCAGCATTTTAAAATGGTGGTCGAACCTCCATTTGCTGTCCAGCACAAGGCCCAAAACTTGAGCTTCAGCTGGACAGCAATGGTGACACCCCCGACTACGAGATTCACGTCACCAGCGTGTCGTCTCCGCGGGCCGTCACCAGCGTGTCGTCAGCGTAGCAAACCACTTCGACGCCACGCAGGTTAGCCCCACAGAGGACCCAGTCGAAGCCTATATCCGACAGGAGCGGACCCAGTACCGACCCCTGTGGAACTCCCCGCGACACTGTTTTCCGTCCCCACCCGCTCCGCTCGGGGAAGATTACAGCCCGCCCTGAGAGATAATCTTCGATTAGGTTGCGGAGACCGGTAGGGACGCGGTGAAATCGTAATGACTCCATGATCGTACTCCAGGGGATCGTGTTGAAGGCGTTGGCTATATCGATTGATACAGCCAACAGCACGCCCCCCCCCCCCCCCAGAGCACGCCTGGTCGGTAAGGTCGCGAACGCGCAAGACCGCGTCCACGGTCGACCGACCTCTCCGGAAGCCATCCTGTGGAAGGCCTGCCCACGCTACGGTAGGTACCGGAAGAACTACTAATATGTACCCATAATCACGAACTATTCATATATAACCCACATTTTTTTAAACCTAACCCAATTTAAAAATTGTGTAGAAAAACTCATAACCAACTGGGTATATTAAATTTTAAGCATCGCGTGTCTCTTGATGCTTAAATAAGCCAAACGCTCTGTTATTTGAAAGGATTTATCAAAAAATCAAGCACGAGTTTTTATTTCGTACCTACTCCTATTAATAATAAAATATTTTTCAATATGTTCAAATACGGATTTTTTATCCAGTTGTTTAGAGATGGCTGAAATTAGATGCTCACCCTTTTTACCCACTTTTCACGATACCTGATAAACTATGACGTATCAAACTTTTATTCAAAGCGACTAGCCCGATCCTAGAAGACAAAATGACTTTCGATACAGAGAAATTCATTCGGGAAATAAAATGCCGTAAAGCAATTAGGGATGTATCGTCAGTGGATCCGGGATAAGGTATCCAACAAGAGATATTTCGGGTAACGACGGCTTTGCGTTGCTCCGTCGCCTTGGTCGGATATGTAGTTATCGGATATGGTGTCGCGCTGCTATTTTCAATGCACTATTTTAGCTTTATTCATATTTTCAGATGAAACGATGGCTCATAACCCTTGCAAGTAAAATTCATTATAAGTTTGGTAAATTACATCATTCAAATAGAAAAACAATTTAGAAGTATCCACGCTTATAAAATCTGTAACGTAAAACATGGAAATTGAAAGTTTCATGCTAATTAGAGATGGCGATTTGAGATAGGTTAATCGAGAATAAAATAAAAAAGATCGAATTTAATCCAGAGAATTGAAATCAATAATTTAATCAACATTAACGAACGAATCGATCTCAGACTGTAGGAAATTGAAATTAGATGTTTTGTCTGATTCAACAAGTAATTACAATAATAATTAGTAATGGCTTTGAAAATATATTTTTCACCTTATTGATTTCAGTTCTGATTTAAAAGATATTGACAAAGCTGTATGGAGGTGAATCGTGAGGCAAAAGCAAAATTGAAGAATATTTTTGCGTTTTTAACCCAACAAAAAATACTGGATCCTCACTAACGCACCGTTTTACAGCTATTGCAAATCAATAATAGTAAATAAAAAACCAATAAAAGCTGTAAAATTTATGTAACAAACAACCTCCGACAATTTTCAAGATATCACATAATATATTTTCACATTCAATAAAAATACGTTGTTTTTACTCATTTAAAATTTAACTATAAATCGTGTTGTATCAATGAATGAATTTTTCTTGTGATTTTACATATTACATGTATATATAACATTATTTCCTCGACTTTTTTATGTCTACAACTAATCCCCAGAAAAGCGATCTTTGTAGGTACTTTCGTCTCCCTGATTTACAGGGATTTATATAATTTATGTTGGATACTTGTTTATTATAATTTTATTATAGCATAGTATTTTGTTAATGTAACAGGTACTTAAAAGGTAACACTGAAGCATTTTTATCTCCGTAAATTACAAAAAATATTTTCTACATGTAAATAAAAACATTGAAATGCTATATATAATATCGTAACAACACATATTTTGTTATAGAACTTCACAAATTTGAAATTTATATTATTGTAACAGTATTGAGGGCGAAAGGCTTGGTTTAAGTGACATTTTTACTTTACAGGAGAGTCATTTAAAGTGTAAAGTTTGGAAAAAATATCATAGCAAAACAACTTCTGAAGCTATTTGAATACTCAAACGTAGTTCAAGTTCAATTAAAAACGCACTTAAATTAAATTAATTATCTATATATTAATACGTGAAGCAAAAACTTTGTACCCCTTTTTACGAAAATTGCGCGGACGGAGTATGAAATTTCTCACACTTATAGAGAATATAGAGAAGGAGTGCACAATGCTAATTTTTTTTGTAAATAATGCATAAAAGATACTTTAAATCAATAAAGAAAACATTACACACACTACCATGTATTTGACACAACACATACATAAAAATATACTCTTTTTTTACTGTCAATTGGGAAATTTTTGTTATTGTTTAAAGTCTGTTGTCGAATTGAAAATAGATTAATATTGTTTGTCTTTAATATTATTGATCTATAGTGCAGTTTTGGCGTAAACTGTGGTTATTATTATCGAAATATAATAGTGTTTGACAATAGAACCATAATAATGTTTAGACTTATTATATAATTTCAATTAATTATAGTCGAATCTCGAATACTGCGGGGCCACTAGTAAAGATAAATGTCGCGTAGATATTAAGTGAAATGTCGCTTAAACCAAATAGCCTTACACTCCTCGATAATGGCTGCCTAGAGTCATGATATTGTAACTACATTAATTTATAATAACATTTTTTCAATACTTGAAGCACAGTTTAATACATATACTCAGAACTATATTTTGATATTACGAATTAATTGTTCCCTTAGATTACTAAAGATACGTTTTTAAATTAATGTGTCAATATTTCAGTCTATAGATTGAAGTTCCTTTATTACCACCATATAACATGAAATACAAATATAAATAAATATCACAGTACTTTTTAAGTTGAGCAAAATATTTTACATTTTATGTATAACATTTAAAAGCAAATACTTGAAATCTATTTTTTTTTCTTATTTCATATTTTAAAAATAGTATTTAAGTACATTATAATACTACTAATGGTACATAGAATAATAACTACAAAGATTTACTTAAAACTATAAGTTTTTTATTTGGGTTACCTGCCGTCAACTTGATGGAACAAAAACTCTATCATCTCACTAACGAAATCAGTAAAAGCAGGTTTTAATAAGAAGATCTCTCTCAAGAGGAAATGTTTTTTATAAAACATTGAAGTTTAATATGTTCCAATGGAAATTAATTTGTTTTAAATAATAATAAAAAATCTCCTTTTTCTTTGTAAACGTGAAAGATTATCTGACTAACGATACAATAGAGGCTCGCCCGTAAACGCTAACAAGTCTGGCACGGCCAACATAATTTTTTAAAGTTAGTACGCATTCACACATTTAGTGTTTAATTTATAAAAACTATTGATTTAGGTACATATGTAAGTACAGTAAATTCTTAATATTACTTTACAATTTTTTTAGTTACTATTTTTTCTTATAGCTGCATGTTAACAATTTCGTCACTTACAAATCCATCCATTGTATGCACAAACTAGTCCAATAATTAAACTGTATCTATATATTCGACCTTATTGTAAGGAGCAAACTGTAAAAACGTTATCTGCGAATTTTACTGCAGCATGGGGCTCGAAAAAATATCTGCTCTAAACAGCAGCAACGCCTTAGCTCAGCCCCTGGTATTGCTGACGTCCATGGGCGACTGTAACCACTCACCATCAGGTGGGCCGTATACCCGTCTGCCTACAAGGGCAATGAAAAAAAACAATATACTTAAAAAAAACTCAACGCTCTGTGTGGAATTTTTCGTTCAGAATACCGTAGTTCGAAAGACGAATATGTTTGTTATGTCCGGAAATGGGCTTGCTGCCAAGTAAAAAGTTTGTATAATCAATTATGATGCATTTACTATTCAAATTCAACAGGCAGTTTTCTGGATAAACCGATTTATAAAATCAAATAATAATGTTAGGGCCAATAATACAACCTGTATATTATGGATTATGGAGAAAAATACCTACATAACTACATAGGTACTTCATAATCCTGTGCGTTATTTTTCAGGTACATTCTAACTTTATACAGTAAAGCTCATAAACGATAAAACATAACAATATTAACTTAATTTTCATTAATTGAAAACTATACAAAGAGATATTTTCTACTAAGCGATTAGTCAATGCGCTATTTGTACGTGTCATTGATTTGCAATCGAACACAGCAAATGCAGATTTAATATGAAAATTGTCCTAAATGATCCTAAGATCTATTTTAATTTACTAAAATAAAAACCAAACGTTTTCTTTTTTTATGTGTCACATAAGAAACATCTTTTATCCTAGAGTTTTATACTGTAAAAAAAATCATTGTATAAGAAATCACCGATGGTTAACGCCGAGTTGTCAATTCTACTTTATTTCATAACAGATTAAATCTATTCATCTAAGAGTAATTCGGAATCAGATCTGTCAAATTCGTAAAATCGCTCGCGAAATGGGGCCATTCTACTATAATTTCAAACAATTTATCACCCGGACTAAGCGTCGACGATAATTGGCGATGACCAAACAATTTGTAATCTTTCGCGATTTTGCCTAAATCAACTCCCCTCTTTATGAGTTTCCGGCAAGCTTCCAATTGTTCCTTAGGTGGGTCGTTGTTGTTAAATGTACCAATGAACGAAATTCCAATTGCGAAGTTATTATAGCCCAGCGTATGCGCTCCAACAGAATCCCAACCGCGTCCGCAATATGCCGATCCGTCACCGCCAACTAAAAAGTTATAGCCGATGTCGTGCCATTTTCTCGATTCTATATGAAATGTTTGTATCAATCGGACACGAAGAACACATTGGCTCTGAAAAATAAAATAAAAAAGATACATCTTATATTTTATGTATTTCTATAGTTTTACTAACATTATATATACAATGATATATATACAATACATTATGTAAACAAGAAACATGGCACCCTCCATTCCTGCATACCCTCATATCCAAGGCGATGGTGCGGTTTATTAAAACCCAGCTCGATATCCCAAAAGCCATCAGAACGGTCGGGCATAAGGCACTTCTGTTGAAATTAGCTTCGGACGGGAATTGGTCTACAAGACAATCACTATCCTTTTGAATGAATCGAAAATCAGTCATGATCCTACGGTTCCTACTCCGATTATATGACCATTAAGCGTTCAACAAAGTTGGACGATCTCTAAGTTTTTAAATTTGCATATCAATAACACACTAGCCATTAATGGAACACGGATGATAATACAAAAAATCCAAGATTTACTAGCCGCCAAAAATTTAAGAGCCACCAGAAATTGAAGAGAGATTGAAAAAATGGAAGAGACGAATTCTCTGAGGACAGCTTTCGAATGTGGTCTAGGAATCAAACATAAGTTATCGCCTCAATATAAAGGTACTGAAGAACCCGCCGTATTTTCTAGTACATTTTTTTGCATAAGTATCCGTGAACTCTCTTACTCTTGGACAAAAGTTCGAGATTTAATACTTAAAGTCAATGACTATGGTCTCATATTCCAATTAAGTTTTTTATTCGAAGACTCCTCTTTAGTTTACTTTAGTATAATTACGTAACATTTAAGGTCTATGTTTTATTATTATACAAAAAATACCTGATTACTACAGCTTTCTGTTGCAGTGTGAGATATTATAACCCATGGTACTGGATGACTCAATTTGGCCAAATATTTACTTTCAACGGGTTGGGCGAGCCAGTCCGATCGTGAAACAATGCGTAAGTGTCCTGGTGCAATTAATAAAGGAACATCTGGAATTGTTCATAAGAGATTGATAAGAGACATGCAACGCCGTAGTTTTACATGTCATAAATTTGAAATACAATTTTTCATGTTCAATCCTAAATTCTAGTGCAAAAATCCTTTCAAACTGAAGTGGCTTTTATTCTATGATTGGTCAATGTAATATTTCACCTTTACTATTTAAGTTTATCCATAGATTACGTCACACATTAAAATGGGGGTATATATAAAATAAATAAAAACATAATAAAAAATAATAATAAAAAAATAAAAAAAACACCGGAATGTGACATTAGGTGACGTCACACGTTAATTCTATTTAAAATACTAAAACGCGAAAAGTAATAAGTGAATGAAAAACTTTCCGAACAATTTACGAACTCGATCGATATTTATTAATAGTTTGGCACTCTCGCTATGAAATTCTCTTTTACGCAACAACATTCAACTTCATTTTTTTGTTTCCTACCTAAGCTGATAGCCTTGAGAAGCTACTTCAGCGGAACCTTAACTAGTGGGTGAGCTCACAGGGCTCAAACCTGACGACGTTGCTAACACGAACCCTAGCAAGAGCCGTGTTTCGCAGAATCTACCACCGGATCGGAAACGCGACCCACTGAGAAGATCCGGCGAGAAACTCAGTTGGCTGTCTGTGGGTTAATTTACTCGTCGAGCCCTTCGTCGCAAGCGACGGGTTCGATGAGAACGGTGACCGGTGCTTGAGTTACCTAAAAGCACCGTTAGTGGATCGGGAGAATCCGAAATGACGTGTTTGGGGCGACCTCGACTGCTTTCCATTATGTCCGCAGGATCGGGAATGTAGTTTCCGGCGGGCACGATGAGAGGGTTCTCGTTTCGTGCCGCTTTATCGAAGTGGATTTCAACTTCAAGAGCGACGTTGTAATAATGAAAGTAAGCCACTAATATTTCACGAAAGTTCGGAATAGTAAAGGTTTAAATAGGTTAAGTCGTCGGCGAGTGCTGGTAGAGAGTTATTTGATTAAGGATTATTTAATAAAAAAAATAAAAAAAGGAATATATCTTTTAGCATTTGATTATTTGTAAATACATGCATAAAAATGAATAATGTGTGAAGTCAATCAGCGGAAGGGGTTCTAAAAGGGGGACAAGAACGGGTGGAGGGATAAAAATTTCTAATATTCGTGTGACGTCATTTATGAATAACCGATTTGTTAATCAGAAAATCACCAAACTACTGACTGAAATGAAATTTAAAGTAAAAAATAAAGTCTTAATTCGTATTTTCTTCCTGGAACTGTGAAAATCATTCGTGAGCATTTGAGAAGTACACATTTCGTTAGAAAAATTGGTAGTTGCCTGTGGATACAAACACCAGCTCAGTCGCTCGATATGAATAAACCGACCATCTTAATGTTTAGCCCACAATGACTTTATGTTAAATATGTTTATCAAACAAGAAGATTAGTCACAAAAATCTAGCTTTTTTATACTTCATTATATAATAATACTATTAATAATAATTATATGATAATCTAAAATTTTAATCAGGATAGCAATAAAATCCACAGCAGCATGATAAAATGAAGCGAAGCATTTCTATAAATACACTATTTTCCGAGAGGTAATTTATTACCTATTATATTCCACTGATTATTTTGCTTATTAGATCAGCTATTAAGTTTTGCTACTTGGTATAAAAACAAAAATGGAAGTAAAAGTGTGTTGACATTTGAACCACATACTTGTTGATGTAGTAGATGCAGATTCAATCGCTGCTGTTTCATCATTATAGTCACTAGACTTCATCTCATGTTTACTGCTGCTACTGTTACTTAGATATACAGAAAAAACTGTAAAAATCCCACCCAGTAGCATAATGAATATACACAACACCGACAATGTCAACTTGTTCCATACCTGGATTTGAAGTTTTCTGCAAGCTTAAATTATGATTATAATAATTATTAACTTGAATTGCCCCTAATACAGGTGTATTATCTAATACATTTGAACACACTACTTAGAGTAATGATGAAGCAATTACTTTTATGAAACCCAATTGTTATTTAAATGTAATGTATTGTATTAAATTTAACATATACATTTAAATTTGTTTAATAACTATGTATATATAGGGGGCATTGCCTCAGTGCAGTAGCCCCAACTATGTACATATTATATATCAGACTGTAGTTCCCATTGTACAGTAAATCTCAGTTTGAGTGGGAGATTTGTTCCCAATCATTTGATTGTTTAATATTTAAACAATAAAGAATAAATCAAATTAAAATAAATACTTACAATTTAATTCTAGTGTTATCGGCTGATCATAATTTTGAGGTACTATATCTTCTGTTCTAGTAAATGAAGGATTTACTGTCCCATTACCATTCTGTGATATTTGTTTAATAATAACAGGGCCATTAAAATAAGTATTGTTTCCAAAATGGGTATTGTTGGATTCTTTTATTGTGACATTGCCAAAACTCAGTGAACTTGAGTACAAGTTCTCCATTGGTATGTTGCAAGTAATTGGTACTGAAGAATTACCTATTTTGGCACTAGTATCATCATCATTTTGATCACTTCCTCCAAAAAAATTTAAATCACCATTCACTGTGATGCCAAAATCTATATTTTGTTCTGTATTTAGAGACATTTTTTTATATAATCTAATTAATCACCTTCCATTTCCATTCTTGAGTCTAAGTATACAAGAACAATACAATACCAATGGACATTTACTTGTATTAGGCTCAACATTACAGGTTTATCTAATAAACAATATTCTTACTTTTTTCACATCTATTTAACTTTAGATAATATTGATCCTAAGTTAATAATACTGGTCAGTTTTCTTTATTTATTGTTATAATACTGCTGCAAGTTCATAAAACTTTCTTCTATTATCAATCAAATAATGACAATACAGCTTGAGAATTGTTTTCAAATTTTATACCTTATGACTCATAGAATATTATCTGAAACAAAAACATATATTACATATATACTTTAGTTGTTGTATTGGTTTTATTAGACAGATGATCTTTAAGCCTCTGTGAACACCAAATGCCCATCACCATATTCATGTGCATCTTAAATGCCATTCCCAGCCTCAAGATCAAGCTCAAATGAGTTCAAAACAAGACTTATAATGTATAATGATGTCCTACCATTAAAGCCAGAATGCATGAATGCAGCAAAATTTTAAGCAGAATATATTATTTGGACTCTGGAGAAATGAATCTAATGCTTTGTTTACATGAGGGTAGAAGAAAATAAAACAAAAACATATTAATTTCAGTTTCATGTTAAGTTCATTGTCTACTTTATAATTGCAGCATCAATGTTCAAACCCAAATTAGTGAATTCTTTCAACCTTTGTTTTATAACTATCTAAGTATAACGATGTTAATGGCATTCAAACACTGAATTCTCTGCTCCAATCATCCCCAAGTACTCACCTGTGAACACAACACTCAATCTGCGAGATAGATTTGAGTTTTAACTATGATTTATTGATTTACTGTAACGATTGGAACAAAACAGCTGTTGCTGTCATTGGCATAGTACAACTTAATCAATATTTAAGTTTTGCATTCGCTTCGTGATATATTTTACATATTTTATCTACATTTAAAGTCAGCGAGCTTTAAATGCTGTAAAATTAAAACTTGCGTGTGTTCATACTGTACAATAGTCGACTGATCAAATCAGTACATATATAAGTAGTTAAATAAGTCGTTTTGGTATTTAGTGGCATTACATATTTAAAAATAATATTTTCTATACCACAATCATTGTTAATATAAGCATTAAAAACACGGCAATAATCTACACTATTTTGCATCAAAGAATAAAAATATTTGTTTTTTTTTTAAGCCTCTTTAGTAGTTGTTTTATTTTTTCAATTGGAAAGGCAATGGTGTTGTACCATACAACCTAATAATTATTTAATGAAAAATGATAGAATGATGTGAAATGAAATAAAGTTGATTTATTTAAGATAAATTAATGACGATGAAATCAGATGAGATAATATGATGATATGGGATTATGGGACAAAATATAATCTCAGTAAAATGGTGGTTATTAACTGAGGATTATTCAGTGGAATTTTTGGAGGATTTGGAGCAGAAGGAGGTGGATTTTTTTCGAAGTCGTCGTGGCCTAAAGGATATGACATCCAGAGCATTCGTATCTAGCGATGCACCGGTGTTCGAATCCGGCAGGCGGTAACCAATTTTTCTAATGAAATACATACTTTGTCTTATAACGTATAAAATATGTTCGCGATTGATTTCCACTGTGAAGAAATAACATCGTGTAGTAAAAATCAAACCCACAAAATTATAATTTGCGTTAATTTGCGTAAATAATTACTGGTGGTAGGACCTCTTGTGAGTCCGCAAGGGTAGGTACCACCACCCTGCCTATTTCTGCCGTAAAGCAGTAATGCGTTTCGGATTAAAGGGTGAGGCAGCTGTTGTAACTATACTGAGACCACAAGGGCGGATCCAGGGGGGGGGGGGGGTCATGGGGGTCATGACCCCCCCCTGAGCTGGTTCCAGGACCTAGGTGGACCACATATTGAACATAATGATTTAAGGACACAATACTTAGTCTGGCCATAAATACTGTTACAATTAAAAATAAACAAAATATTACATTTGAATTTGGAATCTGTCATTTTTATATGATAGCTCATTGAGTTTTCTCATTTTGGCGCCAATACATTGTATAATATTTTGCGATATTAAAATGGAGTGGGGTGATAAAGAAAACCGAATCGCTGTGATTGCATTACGCAAAGTAGGTATGGAGCCAAAGGCAATTTTTAAAACTCTCCATACGCTTGGTATTAGTAAAATGTTTGTGTATCGGGCTATTAATAGGTGCAATGAGACCTCCTCTGTTTGTGACAGCAAAATATCTAGCCGTCCACGTAGTGTTCGTACGAAAAAGGTAGTCAAAGCAGTAAGGGAAAGAATTCGAAGAAATCCTGTCCGAAAGCAAAAGATTTTATCTCGGGAGATGAAGATAGCACCTAGAACCATGTCGCGTATTTTAAAAGATGACTTAAGACTTGCAGCCTATAAGAGACCTAGTGGTCATTTCTTAACTGATAATTTAAAAGAAAATGGGGGGTAAAATCGAAACAACTACTGAAACGGTACGCAAAGGAAGGTCATAGAAAAATTTTGTTTACGGATGAGAATTTTTTTACAATTGAGCAACATTTTAACAAACAAAATGACCGTATTTATGCTCAAAGCTCTAAGGAAGCTTCCCAATTAGTCGACAGAGTGCAACGTGGGCACTATCCGACTTCAGTGATGGTTTGGTGGGGTATCAGCTATGAAGGAGTGACTGAGCCATACTTTTGTGAAAAAGGTATCAAAACATCGGCACAAGTGTATCAAGATACCATTCTTGAGAAGGTAGTGAAGCCCCTTAACAACACCATGTTCAATAGTCAAGAATGGTACTTCCAGCAAGACTCGGAGCCAGGTCATAAAGCTCAGTCTACGCAGTCTTGGTTGGAAACGAACGTTTCGGACTTCATCAGAGCTGAAGACTGGCCGTCGTCTAGACCCGATCTTAATCCGCTGGATTATGATTTATGGTCAGTTTTAGAGAGTACAGCTTGCTCTAAACGCCTTGATAATTTGGAGTCCCTAAAACAATCCGTAGGATTGGCAGTGCAAAATGTTCCCATGGAAAGAGTGCGTGCTTCTATTGATAACTGGCCTCAACGTTTAAAGGACTGTATTGCAGCCTATGGAGACCACTTCGAATAAGCTTTTTATATTTTAAATTGTTTTATAACTAAACTTCAACATATCATAACATAGTTCTAAGTTAAAAAACTAAAATTTCTTTATACCTTTAATGTGCTTATAATAAAATACCTACTTTTTACTTGTATCTATTGTTATCAAAATTAAATTATAAGTTCTTGACTTGACCATGACTATGTGACCCCCTCCTGGCACCAAAGCTGGATCCGCCCTTGTGAGACCATAAAACTCATATCTCAAGGTGGGTGGTGGCATTTACGATGTAGATGTCTATGGGCTCCAATAACCACTTAACACAAGGTGGGCTGTGAGCTCGTCCATGTATGTAAGCAATAAAAATAAAATAAAATAAAAAGATCTCGAGAAGTTGCATCCAGCGGTTTTGTTTCATTTTCCCACATTTGTACACTTTAATAGATACTACACAGTTAATGAACCACCGTTATTGCACATTTGAACCTGAAGAAACTCTAACGAACTCACGTTCCTGCTAAAAAGTTTTATGGTCCCATACCCTAATATTTGCTCCCATACATAGGTATGTACCTACTGTGGGACATTTTTGTTTGTTTGATGCGTCCATTGAACAGGCAAAAGGAACATAGCCTTAGAACTTTTTAAATCTTTTGTAACAAAGTTGAAAATGAAATTACACAAACTATGTTCGATGAAATCAAATGAAAGATTAGTGAAAGAGCAATTAGCTCTTTGGAAGAGCCCAAGAATCTAGAAACCAGTTTATTCAATTTTCTCATACTTGAGCACATTCATTTATAATAATGAGAACCTAGTCAGTGGTCATAACTATACGTGTAGGCCTAAACAAAAACACTAAATTAACTAATAAAATAATCCGTATACACGTGGTATTCCCGCAAAAAAGTCACAATGTGATTAAAGTAGACGATAAGTTGTTCTACAAGCGTCTTGTGAAAGAATATGGGTTTCGACCAACGACCCCCCATACTATGAGTGTCAGGCAGGTTGCGGGGAAAAATGAAACGCAGACTATATCAGATGTCTTTACTACTAGACTGCGGAGGACGCTTAACTTCGTCATATTGACCAATCACTATCAGTAGATTATTGGAGCAGCCTATTTAAAAATACCTAAATAATCCTTTCTGACCTAAAACATCAATAGAACAAAAAGTTTGAAAGATATGTTAATGGGCTTGAGGGAGTGCATATAGAGTCCCTTCTTTATTTCGCCTGGTCGTGTTTTATGTAATTAACACCACAGTTGGAACAATATAAATTTTATTGTTGTAGCGGCATAAAGTAATTACATTAAATTAGTTATTTAACACATTGTAAATTATTTTTATGTTTTTCATATTTGGCGGTAAAAAGGTAATGTGTCACAGACTATATCCTTTTTCCCACATCTCGTGCGTTCCGGCTTACGCATAATAAAACGCCACACCACCCCCCTACGGAGAAGGAGAATCCGCAGAAAAGGAGAAAAAATATCATAGGTCGAAAGGTTTGGAGAAGTGGACTCTACGACCTGACCGGGTGGTATATTGAGGTGTATGTGTAGGAGTAGCAGTTAGAGGTGCCGAAGGCACGAGTGGACATGAAGGGACATTAGTAGCATCCGGTTGCGCTGGTTGAGGCACAGAAACCCGAACTACTGGTGCTGGAACGAGATCTACTAAAGAATTTTCGACGAAAGCTGGCTTAATTCTGTCGACACTGACCGTCACCTGTTTCCCTTTTACTTCAATCGACCACGTTTTTCCGTCCTCGGCTCTAGATATAACTCTATGAGGACCAGAGTAAGGTGGTTGCATTGAACGTCTAACCGAATCCTCCCTGAGCATGACATGAGAGGCGGTGGAAAGATTTTTAAATATGAAAGGTGATGGTTTAGTGTGTGAGGAACATGGAATGGGACGCAATTTAGACATACGCTGTCTTAACTTTACGACAAAATCCGTCGGGTCCTCGAAGCCAGAAGGACCGGGAGGTACTAACAGTTCCCCTGGAAGCGTTAATGTTTCTCCGTAAAGCAATTCCGCTACTGTTGCTTGTAGATCTTCTTTAAAAGCCGAACGCATTCCTAATAAGACCAAAGGTAATGCATTCAACCACGAATCATCATAACACATCAGAGAGGCCTTTAATTGTCTATGCATGCGCTCCACGAGCCCATTGGCACAAGGGTGGTAACTAGTAGTGCGTATACGTTTAGTACCACATAAATTAGTAAGGCGTCTGAAAAGGTCCGACTCGAACTGTCGTCCCTGGTCGGTAGTGATGACAGCAGGTACTCCGAATCGAGCAATCCAACCGGCTACAAAGGTGCTCGCCACTTCTTCTGCTGTTATTCCGTGCATAGGCCAAACTTCGGGCCATCGAGTGTAGCGATCCACAGCAGTCAGGCAGTATTGGAAGTCAGAACAAGATGGAAGAGGGCCTATGATGTCAATATGGACATGCTTCAGTCGAGACGTAGGACTGGAGAAATGTCCAAGTGGAGATTTTATATGCCGCGTCACCTTACTTCGCTGGCAAGCAACGCAGGTTTGGCACCAATAACGGCAATCTTTGGCAATGCCAGGCCACACGAAACGGTCTGAGATCAATCGAATGGTTGATCTAGTACCAGGATGGCTAAGATTATGTAGCTGAGCAAAAATCTTCTTTCGCATAGGTTCCGATACAAATGGGCGTGGTCGCCCTGTTGACATGTCGCAGACCAAAACAGTGTTTGTGCCAGGAACTACGACGTTCTCTAGTTTTAGAGAAGAATTCGCATCGTTACGATACTTTTTCAATTCGTCGTCAAGTTTTTGGCAAGCGGAGAGAGCAGAATGGTCAGTTTCAAAACTAACAGCTTCGATGCGGGACATGGCGTCCGCCACCGTATTGTCCTCCCCTTTTATATGGACAATGTCCGTGGTAAACTGCGAAATAAAAGACAGTTGATTTAACTGTACCGGAGGAAGCCTTTCGCGACGTTGCGAGAACGCATAAACTAATGGCTTATGGTCCGTATAAATCGTTACGTGCTGTGCCGCTAGGAAGTGTCGATAATGTTGCACACTCTCATATACCGCAAGAAGTTCTCGGTAGTATGCTGGCCACTGGCACTGTCGGGGATTCAGCTTTTTACTAAAGAAACCCAGGGGTTGCCAAGCATCACCGACTTTCTGCTGAAGGCAGGCACCAACGTGAGAACTGGAAGCGTCGGTGAAAAGCCCTAGTTCAGCGTTAGGCAAAGGGTGTGCCAACAGAGCTGCAGATGACAAGCTATCTTTACAGGCATTAAAGCATTCTTCGAGCTCAGGTGTCCAAGTGATCGGTGTGAGACCTTTACCTCCAGTGGCCACGATCGCGTTGACTAGCGGTGCTTGTAACTTGGCTGCATTGCGCAGAAATCGGCGATAATAATTAACCATCCCAATGAAACGACGGAGTCCTTGTACAGTATGTGGTAGAGGAAAATCTTTTAGAGCTTGAATGCGCTCTGATGGTGGTTGTGTTCCGTCGGCGGATATTCTGTTTCCGAGAAAAGTAACCTCAGGAGCACCAAACACTGCAGGGGAGTCGTTTAGTGGGTGGGTCCTAAAATCCTTGGGCCCGCGGTCTGCTCACAACACCATGCAGACCGTTGAGTCTCACATACCCCGCGCGCCCCTTTTGCGCGGGGACCTCGTAGGAGGTTCGGCCCTCGAACCGAAAAAAAAAAAAAAAAAAAAAAAAAAAAAAAAAAAAAAAAAAAAAAAAGGAGCACCAAACACGCATTTTGCTGGATTAATAACGATTCCGTAATCTTCAAATCGCTTGAAAAGAGTACGAAGGTGTGCAGCATGTTGAAGAGCATCACGGGAATACACTAATATGTCGTCAACGTACGCAAAGCAAAAATCGAGACCTTGGACAACTTCGTCTATAAATCTTTGAAACGTTTGGCCTGCGTTGCAAAAGTCATGTAATTAAATTCGTAGAGTCCGAAGGGTGTTATGATGGCGGTTTTACAGATATCCTCAGGCGCAACAGGAATTTGCTGATATGCCTTAACGAGGTCGATGGTACTAAATATACTACACCCAGATATGTTATGGCCAACGTCACCGATATGGCGAACTGGGTACCTGTCAGGTATGGTACGTGAATTCAACGCACGATAATCGCCGCAGGGTTGCCAGGTGCCGTCGCGCTTAGGGACCATATGAAGTGGAGAAGACCACGAACTTTTCGAAGGTCTGGCTGTCCCGCACTGTACCATATCATCAAAAACCTTTTTGGCCTCTTGAAGTTTTTGAGGTGCCAGACGTCTAGGACGACAAGAGACTGGGGCGCCCTCAGTGGTTAGAATATAATGAACTGTGTTATGCATCGGCTCACGAATAAGTCCTGGTGGCTTCGTAATGGACGGAAATTCCGCAAGAAGTGCACTAAATTGGGATGACGGAGCGCAGACAACTTTGACGCTGGTCTGGTCTAAAACAGCGACGGCCGCAACGCATGACAACCCGGTAATGCTATCGACGAGTCTCTTGCTGGCACAATCTGGCAACAACCGATAGTGCGCCAGAAAATCGGAGCCGATGATGGCGGTGTTGACGTCAGCGATAATAAATCGCCATTGAAATGTGCGGCGTAGCCCCAAATTAAGCGCCATTTCTATGTGACCAAAAGTGCGTATCTCACTACCATTGGCAACCGCTAACGTATAGTTTGAACGTACCGGCTTATTTGCTAACCACTGGTATGGGTAACAGGAGAGGTCGGAGCCTGTGTCTATTAAAAAACGGCGCTTGGTTACGCTTTCGGTGACAAATAATCGGCGACTCTCCTTTAAGCAGTCAGACGTCGCCATCATTGACTGCTTTTGTCGTTTTCCGAAGGTGGCGGCGGCGTCCAGGTACATGGTTGAATACACTTAACAGCTTTAGTATTAAATTTCCTATGGTAAAAGCACATTTGAAGCTTACCAGGCGTTTGTGAGCGTCGTCGCTGGTTTGAGAAATCCCGGGTCCTATTTCTACCGCGCTCTGCAGTAAGCACAGCAAGCTGACGCGTGACCTCATCCAGACGCCGTGTGATATCTTCTAACGAAGGGGGTGAGACGGCAGACGTGCTTGCTGAGAAAACAGCAGATGAATGAGGTGCGACCATACCAGGCGAAACTTCCAAAATTTTGTCCGCTAGCTCAGCGACTTTGTCCAGCGAGAGTTCTGATTGGGCAGCCAAAATTGCTTGGAGATGTTGTGGGAGGCGACGCATCCATAGCTGGCGAAGCAAATTTTCATCAGTGAGGGTTTTTCCTCCCAATGATCTAAGATAACGTAAAAACTGCGAAGGACGGCGGTCACCCAACTCAACATCACTGACAAATTGCCGGACACGTTGCTCCTCAGACGTGGACAACCTACGGATCAACTCGGATTTGAGGCGACCATATTTGTCCTCATGTGGTGGTTGGAGAATAATGTCCTCTACCTCCCCAATAATTCGGGTATCTAACTGAGCAATCACGTGGTTAAATTTAGTCAGGTCAGCGGAGATGCCTGAAATCGAGAATTGTGCCTCTACCTGAGCAAACCAAATTGCAGGCCGATCAGGCCAGAAGGGAGGAAGTTTTATGGCTACTCTGCATACTGAGGTAGGTTGAGAAAATAATGGGTCTGTGGGGGGTGGGTCCGTTTTATCGATGCCTTGCATTTTAAGTTTTTGTAATTCAGCCTTTAGGATGGCATTTTGTTGTTGTAACAGTGTATTTTCTTCTCTTACTAATTGTTCGTTTGCCTCCATTACAGAACTTTACGTTTACAATTTTAATAAAAAAAAAAAAAAAAAAAAACTAAGCACTTATACAATGTAACAACTTAAAAATAATAATAATAAGTAAAGAAGAAAATGAAAATTAATGATTATGGTAAAAGATGGCAAAATACTGACAATACGAGACACAGTAAAACAATGAAATAAAATTATAGTAAACAAGAAAATAGAAATTAATTAAATACAGATGTGATGTTAGCACCGACTTACATTTCGTGACTATTTACTCTAAAGCATTCATGTAGATAAAACCTAAAACTGTAATTATTTTGCCTCGTAAAAACAAATATTTCCTTACTACTAATCGTACAATAATACCTTAATATTATTATTAATTACAATGTTATACTATGAATTGGTGGAGCAATGAAGGCCCGTTAACAAAATATGATTAACTATTGTTACAAAAAGAACCTTTAAATTAAATTAAAAATTTGTTTTTCTTGTGTTTTTATGTCGACAAAGCTGTTGTATATGCAATTATGTAACAAAATTAAAGTTATAGTATAGGCGGAGAATATGAAAAAGTATTAAGATTAAAATAAAATAAAAAATATAAAACACTTCACTGAGTTAATCAGAAAACACAAAAAAAGAAAGAAAATAAGTTCCATGTTGTGGAATGCCGCACCAGGTGTTTAACCGCTTGTACTTGATCACTCTGCTGTGCGCGGCGATGCTGCGCCAAGTGTATATGGTTTGTAGACGATCTTGCCTGAATGCCAGGTGTTTATAGTTTGTACTCGACCTTGTCTGGATGCTGCGCCAGGTGTATATGGTTTCTACTCGATCTCTATTTGTAACGATCGATCACGTCGGGGTCACCAATGAGGGAGTGCATATAGAGTCCCTTCTTTATTTCGCCTGGTCGTGTTTTATGTAATTAACACCACAGTTGGAACAATATAAATTTTATTGTTGTAGCGGCATAAAGTAATTACATTAAATTAGTTATTTAACACATTGTAAATTATTTTTATGTTTTTCATATTTGGCGGTAAAAAGGTAATGTGTCACAGACTATATCCTTTTTCCCGCATCTCGTGCGCTCCGGCTTACGCATAATAAAACGCCACAGGCTGTTTGGCAATGTTGCTTTTGCAAGATCTAGGAATCGAATGTCTTTATAACGACACTGGAAATCAATGAATTTAGGTAGGTAGGTACGGTACCTACCTACATAATAATATTGACTACGGTACTCCCGACAACCCGAGCCCCGCATATCCGAACCCGAGCTGAAGTCCAGCAGACCATTTCTAGAAAATTTTAAATTCTCACAAACTACCTACAATACATATTGTATTCAAACATTACTAAATCTATTTAAAATTTTGATTTAAATTATTTACAATGTCTTCTCAACCAGAGGGTGAGATTATAGTCAAAGAAAAGTATGGATCTTCGAGTACCGAACGCATTTACATAAAACCACCCGGTAAGTATGAACCTATTTATTTTGTAGATATGAATTACCTAAAGAGTAATATTATTCATTTGATTGCATGTAGATGCACATTACAGGATTTAAAGCAATTGAAAAGATTTGTTAGAATATGCTGTTAAAATAATTTCGTTTTACCCTCTTCTTCTTTGTTTCCTATTACCCTCTGCTGTGGTGTAGGGTGGCAAATGTGTAGGCAATCTATGTAGACGTAAAGTGTAGGCAATCAAATGCTTCTATTTACATCGGTCTTGGGCACTCTGTTCTACCTCTTCCCAGGTTATGTCCCAGACGCCCAGTTTCTGCTCTACTGAGCGACGCCACGTTTTTGGGACGGCCTCTCTTTCTTTTGCCAGACACATTCTAGGTCAGTGCTAAGAGTGCAGGGGAGTCGTTTAGTGGGTGGGCCCTAAATTCCTTGGGCCCGCGGTCTGCTCTCAACACCTGCAGATCGTTGAGTCTCACATACCCCGCGCGCCCCCTAGGCGCGGGGACCTCGTAGGAGGTTCGGCCCTCGGCCCGGAAAAAAAAAAAAAAAAAAAAAAAAGGTCAGTGCTCACTTGGATAGGGTTGGAGTATTGGGATTTCTCTGTGTGACCAATTCAATACCACTTCCCCATAAGGATCTCTAAGTTAGTGATAGTCTCAGGCCAAAAGATTTTTAAAACTTGATGTAGGTATTTATTCACAAACACTTGTTCGAACAAACCAAGTTTTGCTCTTGTACAGTGACAAACACCCACATTTTAGTTGACGATCTTCACCTTTTGTTCATCTCATTAAGGTTGAGGAACTCTACACTGGACTAAGTTGACTAAACGCGACTCCGGCTTTATTTATATGACTATAGCTTCTACCATACACTATATAACATTCCATTACATAATATTAAATGCCTGAGAACCAATGGCTTCTAATTTGCAATTGGCAAAATTTTAAGCTCAGTACATTACATTATGTGAAAGAAGGATTTACATCGTACAATAATCGTTTTTTTTTGTGGGTAGGTGTGAAAAAAGTGTAGACATGTTTTAAACATAAAATTTTATTGAAAATTAGAAACATAATCTTTTATCAATATTTTTTAACATCCAGTTTGTACACAAGTATATTTGATTTGGTAATAACATTTGCAGCAGCTTATGTGTCATAAATAAAGCTGCAAACCACCAGCCAGCACACCTTCAACCATTTAAGTGACATCTTGTTCCTCTCACTCAAGCCCATCATGTCTCAACTTGCTGAAATATTAACTATTCAAAAGAACCTAGAAGAAAACTTCACACGGAAGATGGGTGAACTTGAAACACAGATTCAATCTGCGGGACCTGCAAAGGAAACTGTAAATAAAGTTGCTGAAGAGTACCTTATGTTCAGAGAGGTGGTCTTTAGCATACTGGGGCTGCTCCGGACACAGTGCATGAAACAGATTGATAGTCTGGAAACTCGGCAGCAATGCAAAACTGCTTTTCCAGGGATGTACTGAGGTTGACGGAGAGGATTGTACTTCAGTCATCTTAAATGTGCTAAATAATAAGCTGGCCTTAAAAATTTCTCTTCTTCATTTATAAAAGTATGCCATAGACTTGGTGCACGAAGTCCAGAACATAACATGCCCATTCTTGTTAGGTTCACTAAAGAAAACATAAAACCAATGTTTGGAGAGCAAAGTCTAACCTTAAGGGTTGTTCAATTTCATTGAAGGAGTTTTTGACGAAGCCCTGGCAGTCCACATTTTATCAAGGCAAGAGCTCACTTCGGAATGCGATCCTGCTGGACTCAGGATGGAATCATAGTTATCAAAACAACTAACGGAACACGTCATAAGGTAACAGCTATGGAAGAGCTGAGCCCTTTGCTGTTGAAGTTTCCAGAAGCTTCAGTGGCTCCTCAAGTGTTGAGACAGGAAATCTAAAACATAAAATTCGGAAGTAATGGTGCTTTAATGTTCTTTAGATAGGCAACTCGAAACTTACCATATGTAGTAAAAGTGTGTATGTATTTTTATTATCATTTATTTCATCTTTCTTTTTTTTGTTCTGTATTACCTGTATGTTACTGTTAGGTAAGTAGTTTTAAGTTTGTATATAATAAGTTCTATTCCAATAATTTTATTGTTATTTGTTTTGTTTTTCATTCAGTCCAATGAAGTTGGTGGTTAATGACACAGTTTAAAACATTTGTATTTTGGTATAAAATCAGTTACAGACTACTACTTAGACGTACCAGACATAGTGTAGTTGTTCTGTTGTTTTGTGTTTTGGATTTTGATTATTTTAATACTTTCTAAATGTTTCTTGATGTTCACTGAATTTAATTTACATCTTCTATATTTTATATTGGTGTTAGCTGGCAGGTGGTGTTGAGATATACAGTTCGTTCCTTTTGTTTGTTATTAGTTATTTTTTCTCTCTTTGGTTTTTAATGCTTTTATATTGTATCTGAACAAATTGTTATTTTTTTTAAATATATTTAGTTATTATTGTTTTTTACAAATAGACATATATTTTTTTCTAATTTTGTTTTTTATGTCTTTTTATCAGGTGTATCAGATACTGATAATGATTCTTTTTTTCTGCAAATGAATCCAGTACCTCTTCTGGAGAGGAAAGTTTTGGTTCAGCCACCGACACCCTTGTTGACTTTTTATGACATACTTTTGACCACAAATCTGGCTGCCAGTTCAATGTATGTCACATCAATGCACAGAGTGTAGCCAGTTATTATGGCAAACTGTATCATACATTTTACAATACCAACGTCGTCGTCATCCTGATATCCGAAACTTTGCTCAAGCCTACTCTTCTGTCGACCTCTTTCTCTCTCCCAGATTTTATTCTTATCCATAATGATATAACGGTCAGTAGAGAAGGTGGTGTGGCCATTTACCTCCGCAGCACGTTTCCATATGAAATATTGTCTTCATCTTCTACCAACTCTAATGTGGAGTTTCTTTTTCTTGAGGTTTGTGTTAGAAGAGTAAAAACTGTAATTGGTGTCACCTATTGTCCCCCTAATATTGATTACTTTACTGAGTTCGAAACAGTATTAGAATCTTTTGGCTCTGAGTACGCACATCTTATCATCATGGGTGACTTCAACACAAATATCCTTTCTGGTAATTCCTCTAGATCCCAGAAGCTTCTTCAAATCATTGAATCAGCTACTCTTCATCTAATGCAACTACAAGCTTTGAAGCTACGCACCTGAACACCGTCGGTGAAGACACCTGGCTCGATTTAATCCTTACCTCGAATCCTTCCTTAGTTTCCTCTCATGGTCAACATACTGATCCAGGGTTCTCTCATCATGATCTAATTTTTCTTACCTATATCCTTAAATCCCCAAAACCTATTCCCAAGACCCTGCACAGGCGGTGCTTTTCTCGCATGGATCTTGAAAAACTCAGAAATGATGCAGCCGAGATAAACTGGGATCCCCTAGTAGATGCTGCATCAGTTGATCACAAAGTTGAAATTTTCAATAATATCTTAATCAAATTATATGATATTCATGCCCCAATTAGAAGAGTATAACTGAAACGAACGTCTGCTCCATGGATGACTGAAGGAGTTAAGATGGCCATGCGTCGCAGAGATCGCGCTTTTCGAAAATACAAAAAGAATCGCATAGAAAATAATGGGGTCCTTTTTAAGTCTGCTAGGAATAGGTGTAATCAAATGATACGCAATGCCAAGCGCCACCACATTTTGGATAATATCGCTTCTTCTTCTCCTGCCGATGTATCGGCAGATCGCGACGTTTGGACATTCCAAATATTATTCAATTAGATGATTTCAACCGACACTTCTCCACATCCTCTGTGATAGATCACTTAACTAAAAATCAAACGTTAGCTTATTTGTGTGGTCTATAGCGTCCAGATGTTGTCCCCTTTCAGCTCTTCCCAGTTGCCCCCTCTGAGATAAGAAAAGTGATACTTTCCATTAAATCTAATGCGGTGGGATATGACAACATATCTCGCCGCATGGGTATAACTATCCTAGACTGTCTACTACCTGAAATCTATCTCTTCTCTCTTGACTCCATTATTGCTTTACATGTATATTATATTGTGTGTAATTATGTGTATGTATGTATTTATTATTTTATACATAGGTATATTAAATTGTAGTATGTTTATTTATGTATACAAAGTCATATGTAATCTATATAAGTACCTATATTTAACATTATGTGTATTCTATAATACTGAGATGTTACTTTAAGGAAGATTTTTGTTTTGATTTTGTTCTTTTTTTTGTTTTTTGTTGTTGTTTGTTATTCTTTTGTTAATGCACCTGCCATGCATTATCTCTGCACCACCCTGTGGTCGACTGGAAGAGAATGCCTATGGCATTAAGTCCGCCTGTGTACAACATTTGTTTTGTGCATAAAGTATAAATAAATAAAATAACATTTAAAATTACCTAATACATTAGAACCTCGATAAGTTAAAGACCAAGGGAAACATTAAATATTTTAAGTTATTAAAGTTTTTATTTATTAAGAGTTTAAGTGAAGGAGATTTTATTGGCTTATATTTTTACTTACAGAGGCTCGTTTTTGAGCTTTGTTTAGAATTATAGAGATAGGCTAAATGCACAATTTTGAAATGTTAATGAATATGTATTTACATACTTTATTTTAGGGTTAAAGGTATATTTATTGAAGTTTATTTATTCTTTATAAAAAAGTCGACTTGTTTTTCAAACAATTCGTAGTTTTTACATTAATTTTATTTTCAATGTTAAATCAAGAAGAGAAAATGTCACAATCTGTGTTACAGAATTGATCTTTAAAAAAATATCGTAAAGTATTTACAGCTTGCTTGCTTCGCTGATAGATAAAATTGTAGATATATCTTGTGGCTTGTCATTTTGAAGGGTGGGGGCAGCTGTTGTAACTATACTGTGACCTTAGAACTCATCTTGAGGTGGGTGACAGTATTTAGTTATAGATGTCTATGGGCTCCAGTAACCACATAACACCAGGCGGGCTGTGAAGACGTCCAGCCATCCACGCAATAAATAAAAAAATAAAAAATCTTCATCTATATCATCGCTCTGAGCACCATTAATAACAGACAATTATTTCTTCTTCTCTTAACGTTCCTTACAGGTACCCTAGCATACAGGGAACCTTTTCAGTTTGTTCATTCGTTTAAAATGACTAATGTAATATTAAGATAAGATTGAATTTACAAAGGTCATCGTACCTACAATTTTATGATACTGAGGTGTGATGCCTAAATTATTCGTTTCAGTTATAGAGGCTTCGTATTTTAAGTAAAAGAGGCTTTGGACTCCGAAGGGAAAGGGACACAAAATTATTACATTGTTGAGGTTTAAGTTATCATGAGGGGGTACCGGGGGTACCGTATGATCTCCCGGGAGCTCGCCTGCGCCCTTGCCGGTTCCCTTCCTTGGGATCTCGAGGCCGGCAGGACGCAGTCCATGAGTTGGGGACGGCCGCCCGGCCCGACGGGTCGATGGAGGCGTGCTGTGCGTCATCTGGCGAATGCCAAGTGGAGGGAGCGGTTGCTGGAGGAGCTTGGCGCACCCTCGAGGCCCTGGTGCCCGTGCTGGGGGCGTGCTCAGACGACACGGCGTGCTCTTCTTCTATCTACCTCACGCAGGTCCTCTCGGCGCATGGCTGCTTCGGGAGGTACCTGTGGAAGGTCTGCAGGAGAGAGCCACATCCGGATTGCCACCAGTACTGGCATCCAGATGATGACGCTCAGCACGCACTCGAAGTGTGCCCGCGTTGGGAGCACTCGCAGTGGGACCTCATCGCGGTGCTAGGGAGGGACTTCTCCTTGCGGGCTGTCTTCACTCGCATCCTACAGGACCATAATTCGCGGAAGGCCATGACCAGGTTTTGCGACCTGGTCATGGCATTCCGTGAGGCTGAGGAGTGGGATCCCTCTTATGATCTTCAGCGAAGAAGGCGGAGTGGGCGGTACGGGCGCGAAGCTCCTCTTCATCACTCTAGGACAGTGATCATATTATACAATGAGACATACACCTCATGTCTCAAGTTAAATAACTGGACTCATATTTTGATGTCGATGTTATCCAATAAAAGGTGGTAATTTATATTTCCAGTGCCTATCCCCAAATGACATCTTGAGGTATTTGTAATAAACCACTGGTATATTACAAATACCAGCTTTACAAATACTGAGGTACGAATAATAATACGCTATCATTTCATTACCTATCTCACCATTTAGCTGCTGTGACCTACTCTTCAAATGGGTTTTGATAGATATTGAGTTGGTAGGAATCATTTGGCTTTGCCTAGGCACATCTGATATCTATGAGCAAAGAAACCCATATAATATTGAATGAGCTCTCTATCTTAGAAAGCTTAAAAAAATACCAAAAACCTTAAATTTAGAAAGTAATTTTTTAACCGAAGTATCTTAATTTTGAGTAAGTACAATTTATTTAACTAACTTAAAATTAAGATACTTTGGTAGTATCTAATAAAAGTCATTTTAAATTAATTTCCAACTTTGTCTTTGAAAACAGAGCAAGCTATGGTTGTGGTGTATGATGAAACAAAGATCAATTACTTCAGGAACTGGTTCACGAATGTTTTTCTACCAAAAGGATATCCTGACAGTGTCAGCAGAGATTACTCAGCTTACCAGATATGGGATACAGCTCAAGCTTTCTGCAGCACCATAACAGGTATACTAATTATTAATAGCTTTGCAACAAAAGAAAATCATTAATGACTTCCGAAAAGTATAAACTTGCATTAAAAAAAAAGTCAAACTTATATGTGAGCTTGATTATAATTCCAACCTGCTTTGCCTAATGATCGAAATTCACCATAAGTAGTGATACTTCAAGACATACATTTATTTTATATGATACAGCTTCTCTTTTGTTTTTTGCATTTTCAAAATAATGGACTGCTTAAATTGGTAAAAACCTGTTATTGGCAAAACAAAGTAATAATGTAATAAAATTATAAAAAATTTATGAAATTTTGGTGTGTATTTAAGTGGATTACTGAATGGCTTAGATTTCATTCCCACCTGCAAACATGAAATCTGACAACATGCAAGGTCTTATCACACAAATAAAGAGAAAATAGCACATTGTTTTTCATTTTTATAGATATAGTTAAGATTAATAGACAAAAAAAAATTTTAACGGTAATATTTTATTTGTCTGTTTTATTACCTGTCATCGTTCCAATAAAAACTTTGAAATTTATTTCCATCCAGAAGCAGGGTTATGAATCATGCACCTTTTAAAATAATTAATTCCAAGACAGCAGTTCTTGTTATTTTAACATCTTACAAGTTAAATATCCAACAAATCTTCCTTAATGAATGCTTATAATGTAAGTTATCGTTTTCGAAATTTCAAGTTTGTAGCTTAAGCGGTTTAAATGCTGCATTTACCAATCAGTCACACAATCTGAACCAATAACAATATTTCGTGTATATAGAATTCCTTCTTAACAGAAGAGTGAACAACAAAAATTGCCTTTTTGCTTTTTCAATTGAGCACTACTTCTTATAAGAGGGTTATAATAACAATGAAATTACTTTCCACTTAACAACAGGTACCTTAGCTACTCAAGAAGTGCTTAGAGGTGTTGGTGTTGGAGATACAACTGCTACTCCACTCGCTGCAACAGTGACATGGGTCATTAAAGACGGTTGTGGTCATCTAGGCAGGATACTCTTTGCTTTTACTCATGGGTGAGTAGAGGATGTAATATTATTAATTTATTACAACAAGTATGTAGTTACTGAAATTATCTACTCTTTAATGTAGATCAGGGCGTCCAAACGACCATTGATACATTTGTGCAGAATCATATTTAAAAATTGTTTTTCAATAAAGAAAAAAAAATTAAAAAATATATATATATACAGTCAAACCTGGATAAGCGAGAGTTCAAGGCAGCACAATCTCATTCTCGCTTATAGAGGTTTCTCACTAACCCGAATTTCTCGCTAATACACCCTATGAATTTCATTTCGCGATTTTCCGGGTTCAAACGCATTCACTGTTTTAAGTTTATCATTTAATGACAGTACTTTAATTTTCCGTTTTGACATGATGTAGAACAGAACTTTCCTTCGCAATTGATTAATTGATTGAGTAAACTGAGTAAGTCCGACAAACAGGACGGCACACAGGCACACGTGTCCATTCGAAAAGAATGCGATAAAATAACAACCTTATTTAGTTCCACGAAATAGAATAGGTTCAATATTGATGAGAAAACAATACAAAAATAATGGTAGGAAGTTCCACGAAAGTTAATAATGAGTCATAAAATAGCACATGTTAAATTTGTAATATGTTTTGTCATTTGTTCCTCCTAAATAATATAAATAAATAAAGCTCGACTGTCGCTTATAGAGGTATAGATAAGTAGCAGTCTCACTTACGGAGGTCCATGAGGGAAAAACGACTCTCTCTTACAGAGGTTTCTGTTTCTCGCTAATAGAGGTTTTGGGAGCTTAAAATGACGAGACCTGGCTATTACTCTCACTTATAGTTTTCTCACTTATCCAGTTCTCGCTTACCCAGGTTTGACTGTATATATATATATATATATAAATAAATATTCCACTCCGTTTGCGTGTTTCGGTGAGTACTCTTCCTAGTGTATGACCGAACGCGGAAGAGCCAATTGCAGCTACATGGCGAAAGTACTGGTGGGTGACGGAAGACCACGGTCCTCGACCCACGCTGACTCCTAACAAGCAGAATATCTCGGTTGTTGAGCGAAATAAAAAATTTTAGTCGCCTCAATTTTTATATGCCCGCCTACTTCCCCAACGTATATAGGAGTACAACGAGTTGTTACCATAATAATCTGTATGTCAGCGCACGCTCGAGGCACTGGTGCCTGTGCTGGAGGCATGGTCGGACCGGCGACACGGTGAGCTCTCCTTTCGCCTCACCCAGGTCCTTTCGGGGCATGGATGCTTCGGGAGGTATCTGTGGAGAGTCTGCGGAAGGAAGCCACATCCGGGCTGCCACCAGTGCGGGCACCCGGACGATGACGCTCAGCACGCGCTAGAAGCGTGCCCACGGTGGGAGCACCCGCGGCGAAACCTCGTCGCGGTGTTGGGGGAGGGCCTCTCTTTGCGGGTTGTCGTCGCCCGTATGGTAGAGGACCGGAGTTCGTGGGAGGCCATGGCCGGGTTCTGTGACTTGGTCATGGCGCTTCGTGAGGCTGAGGAGCGCGAAAGGGAATGGGATCCCTCTTCAGCTTCTCAGCGCAGAAGGCGGGGTGAACGACGCGTGCGAGAGGCCGCCGCTCAGCCCTCGTAGGGACTATCGAGTGCCGGGTGCGTGGGCGCCCGCCACTCGACTGTTGGTCTGGTGGTGAAGCGGTGCAAGGTGGCTCCTGTGCGCCGCTCACGGTGTGTCTCCCGAGACGAGGTTCTTCGGGATTTTCCCGGGGATGAAATCCCGTCTTAACATTAGTACGGGTACCGGCTAAGGCGAGACTTTCGGCGCGCACCGCGGTACCGTAAGTTTCGTGTAGTCGGTGTGGTGGAGCTCGATGGGGTTTAGTCGGTAGTCGTTCTGCGGGGCAAGTGCTTCCGCGCGCCTTTTTCAACGCCTTGTCTCCTGTGAGAAATTGGGGGAGGTGGAGGACCTCGGCCCTTCTCTTCTCCCCTTCTACCTCTTAGGAGGCGCCGGAGTCCGACATAACCCGGTCCGTTACCGTTACCCCTCGACCGGGTATCCGTAAATGGAATCCCAAGCTTTAAAAAAAAAAATTAAAGTATAACGCAAGCGGGTTGATGACGGCTTTCCAATTTTCTCCTGAATTTTATTGTATTATGTATTGTTTTTCAAATAGAAATACAATTGTTTTGAAATGATAATTAATAAAACTGATAGGTTAGGATTTTATAAAATAAAAACGGTACTGTTAAAAAACTGTTTCCCTTGCAGAACGTGTTTGGATGCGTACAGCAAAAAATGGAGGCTTTACGCCGACATTTTAAATGACGCAGCGATGTGTATTGAAATTGCTCTTCCATACTTCAAAAACTACACTACAGTCGTACTGTGTGTGAGCACTGTTATGAAGGCAATTGTTGGAGTTTCAGGTGAAGATAATTTGCAGACACTCATGTCTATCTTTATTGAAATGTCTTCATAACCACAATATCTTATTTTGTCTGAATCGTTTTCTTTATTTAAACATATACGCATAATGTCAATTCTTTATTTAATATACATAGGTGGTGCCACAAGAGCAGCTATGACGCAACACCATGCAGTAAGAGGCAACATGGCCGATGTTTCTGCCAAAGACTCAGCTCAAGAGACAGCTGTCAATCTTATTGCTTCTTTTACTGCTTTGTTTATTATCTCTGTTTTTGGGTAAGAAAATGAAAATTTGTTCTCTTGATAACCCACATATTTATGTATTTTGTAATAAAGCATTGTAATCATTCAAAAAAACCTCAATCCATTCCAAGGATTGTTTAAGCATGCCCGTTATTTTACGATTACTATTTTTTGCTGTAGCGCTTTCAGAAAACAATCACCACAGTATTTAATAATACATTTAAAGGTATTTTTTGAATCGTGAACATTTATCATACATAATACTGGCAAGAACGACATTTACGCAAAGGTAACAATGTTAACAGTAAACATGAAGACTAACTATCTTCGCACCACTTCAATCGTTTTAAATCGATAAATAATAGAATAGATAAAAAATTCAGGAACGTTATTATACAAAGGACTTATGTTGCAATACCGTGTGCGTGTCTCGAAGGAATACTGCTCGTGAACACATCACTCCTGCAATGCGCTGTTACCGCAGAGACGGTCTCGGCTGATCGGTAGATCGGGTTGTTTAGAGTCGATAATTGGACTATCGCTAATTCTATGAAGAAAAAAAAACGAATCTCTTGAAACTACACCCGCGTCTCCTATGGTACCCTGATGATTTAATACTATGAAAAAAATTGTCCCTGTAGTTTCAATATTTGAGTTATCGCAGCGTTATAAGCCCATAGACTGACCACGCGGCTTCAAGCAATCATTCCTTCCCAAAAAATACGACGTATTTTCCGAAAAATAATAATTCATGTGTGAGTGACACTGGCAGGCAAAATTACCAGTTATAATAACGATTAACACGGAAATATGAAAAATGCATTCCTAATAGAATTTACGTAAAATTCGTTCTTAGTTGACGGACTTTTACAATGTGCCCACATCTATATCCAATTTAAAGATAGTTTCGGAAGTGCGTGAGTGATGTTTTTCTTTTATAATATGCACTATATAAATTGTTATAAAAATATGTTGTGTTTTACACAAACACTTTAATTCATCATGTTTCATACTATGTAATATTTTCAGGAGCAATGCGTTTATTTTCGTTTTCATAATGATGCTTCATATAGCGTTCAATTATTTTGCTGTAAGAGCTGTTTGTTTACGGACTATGAATGAACCTAGATTTTTGGAGTTTATCAACATATATTTAACGAAAGAAAGAATTGCAACACCGTGTGAAGTGAACAGACGCGAACCAGTCGCTTTTTATCAGATGGGCTCGCATACATTAGGTAATACACAATGCTCTTTATAAGACTTTATGCTCGATTAAAATGAACATTAGGCTTCCATACAGGGACTTACGGAAAAGACAGAAAAATCAATACAAACTATTTAGCATTTTTCATAGCTATTAATGAGTTTAAATGAAATTAAACTTCTGACGAAACCTTCCCGTTTTCATGATTTCGAATAAACGATTGTTTCAGACCTCAAATTGTGTGGTTTCCAAATTAAAATGGGAGTGTCCATAAAGGATCTCATTAAAAAAAAATATCCAAAGGCGTCACACTTAAAGAACATCAAAGACGTCTACGAGAACCGAAATTATATCATAATCCCCAATGTTCAAGACCGGAAAATGTATGTGCTGCTTAATGAAAAGGCAATGAACGATGATATTCTGCGTGCTTACTTTCATGCTGTTCTCCTTTCCGTTATCATATGTGTAATCAACGATGTGCCCTTGGTGAGTTAGTGATAATCGCTAATCGACAGCTAACCGATCGTAATTTCTATAATAATATTTACATTGCAGCCCGTTTACCAAGCTCCGAATGAGGAGAGACCTTTCGCGCAGGTATGCCGCACAATACAAACAACTGATTGGAGCCGGGAACCTATAGAGACTCACGTTTTTAATGAATTCAAATTTGAGCCTTCTTACGACCTAATGAAATACGTTAATAGAATTGTTCAACGAGAATGGATGAGAATTAAAACGGGTATGATGCGCATAGGTAAGGAAATAACCAATAAAATGTTAGGTGTTTTATTAGTTTAACAGAAGATGACGGACGATTTAGGAGATGTGCTCGCTAACAGAAGTTAAGAAAATGAGGAGATTTAAAACAGCACAGCATTTTAATTAGGAAAGCAAAGATTACCTAGATAAGTCACGCGTGCTGAAAATGCTAACGACACAGGCTTCTCGATGTGAAGCGTTAGCTCTATTGCTGATGCCTGGTACATATGGTACAGTTAAAATCATCGGGCATAAAAAAATCCCTAAATAACTTTGACTTGTCCTTAATGAACTATATCTAATTTTAAAATATGTTCAAAGTCATCTAGGTTGAATCCTTTAGCTCTTGGAATTTCACTTCCCGATATCAACCCTATCACAAAATCTGTGTAATGTAAATCCGATTGCAGTGATTGACGCCGCGACATGATAAGGCCACACTAAGCTAATCAATAAAACATAAGAAAACATATTCTTCTGTTTCGCGGATACTCAAATTAGATCGAGCTTATTTCATAAATGAATTATTGATATACTTAATTTTTAAATTAAAATTGCTTAATTATTTTGGAGGTAGATAACAAAATGGCGATTACAAAATGGCTATTTCTACTACTAAACATTGCCTACGTTTTCACTGCGCGCTGCTATTTAATTATGGAAGTTTGAGATCAGAAGCACCAACATAATTTCTAAAAAAATCTTCAAATATCTTCAACCCACATTTCGTAATATATTTATTAAAACTGTATTCGCTTTTCATTAATCTTACGACTAATCTGTAGATCGCAGTGATCTTACAAAATTAAATAAAACACGTCAATCATCTGGAGCTTGCCCTCAAACCATAATAATAAAATTATACATACATTACCCATACTATATTACATACCCTTCAGAGATGCTATAGGTATAATAAAAGCTAGGAACGTAGACTTGTCCAAAATACTATGGACTTGACCGAGTCTGGCTTAAGGCGGTCCATACTTGCAGCCACCTTTTCGGATTGATAATTCTTTCCGTATGATCTATCCGAATCAACCCTTACGATTTTGGCTAAATTTATATAAAAAAAATGTTTTTGTGTTTAGGTTGGGATCTCAATAAACACCTGCTGATGGTAGACGAATGGCGTATTTCTTCGGTAAAACCACTTTCTCAATACGCGCCAATAGAGGGTAGAGTATCAACAAAGGACTATGTGATCAGTGAGGCGGATGCAAAACTTACGAAAGAATTGCTTATGGAATTAGAACATGGTGATGGGGTCACTTACGGCGTAGTAGAGACCAAGCCTTTGATGCATTACAAGAAAGAAGCTTCCAAACGACGAGTCCACGATATCGGCACTGAAACAGAATCACCAGAAATCGAAGAATATCGTGAACCGAATACAGAAGCGGAAGTTAAGGCTGAAGTACCGAAAGAAAACAGGAAAAAAGACTGACCCATGAATCATTTGAAGAATCTCTTCAAACGTAAACATTTAAAGCATAAATGAACATTCCAAAAATGACTGACGTATAGTACCAATTTTGTATACAATTCAAGAGAATGTGAGACTTTTACAAGTGAAGTTTAATGTAATTTTGACACTTTTGAATGTTAGATTAAGTAAACTTTTTAGACGATATTAGATTAAATAATAATCATTAATCACTCAAAAATATGTGGTAATATAATTGATATAGGTGTCGTGCATCTTAATTTACTCGCCAACGATATACTTACATATAGGTCTTAATATTTAAAAGTCTGATATCTAAACTTTGTTTTAAGTCGAAAAGCCTAGTCGTTGTTAATAAGTGTTTTAATCAAATCAAATTTTTAATTGTTTTTTTTAGTCTATTTTAATGTAATGTTATCAATCATGGTGGTCAAATAGTGCGAGTGCAGACATGGAAAAAAATACGTTCATCTACAATTTAATGAATGTACTGATCATCTCCGTCCGGCTGAGGATAATGAGGGTACAGCACGGTATTCTTTATGAGGAAAAAATCGAAAATTCGTTATGATAAGAAAATGATTTTATTTTAATATTTATTGCCTCCTTCCTTTTTGTTACTACGGGCATAAAATGCTTATTATTATGACGAACTCTTAAGACGAAAACCAATTAGGCATTTTATTTATTAATGTATTTTTAAAATGGATGTTAGAATTACGAATTTTTTTAAATATAGTTGTGGTTTATTATTAATTAGAACGACTTCATATGTCGAAGGCACTCTTGAATAAAAAACTGGCAGTTAAAATTCCGATTACTTTTGATGACAAACATATTTATGTTTTGTTTTAAGAAAATCAAGGACAATCATCTGATTTTTTGCGCTATTCTTAGAATATTTACGCACGAGTAGTTAAAATTACAGATTATATAATGATAAACATTAAAAATTAATAAGTACACCTCAAGCTCATTTTCCACTTTGCTATGCAATTGCTATACATGATGGCCTCTATGTTTGGGGGCTCTATGATGCTCCTTTGTAAATTATGGCACTCTTGACAATCCTTCCGTATTGTTATTTTATTCTTAAGACGACTTAAGCGTCAAAAACTTTCCTTCTTACTTATTCAAACACCCCATTTGATATCTAGTGCTTTCTTAAATGCTTCTCTAAACGTACGAACAAAATCTTTAAAGTGGTTTTGGCAAAGTGGTTTATTTTCTCTACGTATGCGTCGTAAGGGGGTTATACCAGCTATGCTATGGCTGGTAGTCGTGATACATGTCCTTTGCATGACTTCAATACTAATTAAATATATTGGAGAGATTAACTGCATTCACCGAAATTTCAAAGCATTTTAAATATAGACTAAATTTTTTCGACTTTGTATCATGTTTATAGCATTGTTTTTTATGTCCGTTAACTTTCCAGATTATAAAAATCCCAGGAAAACGAAAAATTGTAAAAAAATATAATAGTCATGGTTCAAAAGTATAATGTCTTCGACGTGAGTTGTTCCCAAATAATTGACCACTTATTTATTAACATTAGCACAAGTACATATTATTGGTGTCTATTATACTTAAAATATTAATGTATAAGTATAAATGTTATTTGATGTGAAGTAGAATTAAGAAATGAGAAATTTTGTGCCAACTTATTTAGAATGTAATTTTCGAAATTATTGAAATGTATAATTATGTAGATAACTAAACACAATAAAATGAAAGTGTGAATTTTTTGCCTTTCTTATTTACTGTTAATACGTACTTATTTGACAAAACCCCAAATAGTAATGAATTAAAATAAAAGTGACGTAAGAAGGTAATTGTTAAAATAAAAGTGCACTGTACTATAACCATACCATTTTATTTTTAGTATTGTCAAATTATTAAATCGTTACGATACGATAATCGTACGCAATGAGCGACGCCTCTACAATTACCATACCAAATTCATACGCCATACAATACATACCGAAAATTACAAATAAATAAATGAAACTTTACTGAATGATGACAACAAAATGTACGTAACTAAAATCCCAGCTATATCAACAATCCAACTTAAATTACATTTCAACGTTGGCATTGTTAATATTGCTTTGTCGTGTAAATCTAACACTTTAAAGATGTTTTTGTATAAATCCTTATACATTTGACAACTTTAAACTTTGGTAACTTGACAAGAAATGAATCAACGAAGAGTTTTTTCGGAAAGTATTGCGAAGTATTTGCCGTTCCCTTGTGGAACAGACTACAGTTCTAAGTTCTAGAAGTCATTTTTGCACATATTTTATGCAAATGTAATTGACTTTCTACTGAAGCTAATTTATAAAACAAGAAAAATACTGTATAAGAAGCAGCAGCAGGTATTGTTTAGGTTAAAGATGATTTAAAAACAAATATTAATTTACTACAATCAGTATGCACAGCACACTGGATTCTATTTACTACCAGATTTCCTACAAACAAAATCTAAATATATATGTACGTTCCGAGGATTTCGATAATTTCCGACATTACTGGCACCTATGTTATAAATTGCAGTTGAGTCACAACACCATTCTAGTCAATTTATTACATATCCCTGGATTTACTACAATTAATGATTAAAGTAAATTTAATATTAACACATAAATAATACATCACAGCAATAAGTACATAAAACATCTATAACATAGGACCTATTAGTACACGTTAGTTAAAATTTGTTTAATTCACAATGTAGTGTATTACTTAAATTTTAAGGATAAATAATGAATAATTTCGTTATTTTTTTGAAATATCTACGAAAGCTTCTGAAATTGACTACTGGTGTTATATGAATCAAACTGCATCCAGTTATTCAAAGCGTAGAGCTTTTGCGCTGATGAAATACGCTTTAACTTGCTCTTTAAAGGGTTTTCCAAATGGGTCGTTCGAACTTTGACTGTATAATGAAGCTGTATTGTAGCTTTATATTTTGTTTAAATCATAATGAAAATGTAGCATTGAACAATTTCTCCAAATGATTGGATGATATAGATATTAAATAGCATCATAAATTCGTTTAGTGTATATACCTATGGAATATATTTAGAGGACTATGCCACACTCGTTAATTTTAACAAATTCAATTGAAGTTGACTGCAAACAATGAAATAATTATATTTAATAAAATATCTCTGTAAGTGTACTGTAGGAATACCGAACATGATACTTAGAAATCCAGGAAAATCAATTCGTTATTTTACTTGGATTAAATACAGGACAGAGTTTGTTCCAAAACAAGGCCGGCACCTTTATGACAGTTTAGCGAGAGAAAGGAGAAACCAATACCAAAATACAACTAAATAATTTCTCATGCAGACAAAAATGTCTTCATTTTTATTAAAGTTCGAGCATCCTTAATTGAAAACCCATTAAAATTTATTTTATTGTTGTATTTAGAATTTACTTCCCGACTTGTTTCATAAGCATCTCCGTGCTGAGCGACTTTGGTCTCTCAATGGGAAGTCCGAGCGCACGGGACCAAATCAACTGAGCGAGAACACCCAACGCTCGGGACACTCCAAACATTACTGTATAGTAGTTCATCTCCTTCAGACCATAATACTGAAATATAAAAAATAGTATGTTTTTAATAACCAGAATTATTTGGTAAAAAAAAGAGTTTTAAGAGGTTATAACTTATAAAATTGAAAGATTAATGTATGAAAAACCCTAAAATTTTAATTACATGCTTACCTGCAAAAGAACTCCCGAATGGGAGTCTACATTAGGCCATGGGTTCTTGACTTTGCCAAGTTCGGTGAGGATCGGCGGAACAACCTTGTAAACAGCAGCGACCAGCTTGAATAATGGGTCATTGGGTAAGTGCTTAAGAGCAAACTCACGCTGGCAAGTATATCTGCACACAAATAGATAGAATTGTGAAGTAACAGTAGTTAGGGATCCCTGCAAACATCTTCTACAAAGTTGGCCAAGTAGGAAGAGATCCGCGCAGGTACATTGGCGTATAAAATACTTATTCTTAATTTGTAAAAAAATCCTAAATTAAAAATTAATAATGATTATAATCGGGGTTAAAGTATGAAATTACCGTTCTATTGTAATAGGTGCATCGAATTGACTTAGAACCTTCATGGTTTGAGATTCTTGAGTAAAACTTTTATCAAACGATATCTATGAGGTATTTCTTTTAAAAAATGGCAGCAATATATAGATAATAATGGTAGATATTTCGATTAAATAAATTTCATACTTTAACCCATAATAATTATCAGAAGTTCAACAAAAAAAAAAGAGGGAATAACAACAAACGCAACTTAATTTTTTTTTTACAGCAACTGCGATATAATGACAAACGATTATTGTGCGAGTGTGCTTTTAGGAGCAAGTGAAATGTAAACGTAGGGCGAGAGTCAGGGGGTCAGCCGATTGACCACTGTATAGATTCTTCGCACACCGCCACATAAACCTAAATAAAATTCTGCACATAGAAAAATTGTCAACATGTTTGGTGAGTACTGTACGTAATGCAGTTGTGTACAAGCTTTAATTTTATTCATTAATTTACACTAACCTTGGATCAGTTTTTCTAAGTACTGCGTGACCGTAACCAGGTACAACCTGACCAGATTTAAGTGTTTTCCAGATGAATTCTTTGAGTTGCTCTTCTGTGAAATTATCACCAACTTGTTTGCGCAGTTTCTCGAGCCATACCAGAACCTATAACATAACAAATTTATATTTTTATTTTACAGGACATGCCTAGATTTTCTTTCAAAAAGAATCTGTACAATAAATATAGATAACTAGTAATAAGTAAGTAATATAGTAAATAATATAGATAACTTTCACTATTGTGTTTAATAAAAAAAATATGTTTTGTAATTTAATTATTGTGAAAACAACATGCAGCTCCTGCATAAACAATTATATTATTGGCAAAAGTAATGAATTGGCACTTTGGCCTGAAATCTATAACATATATTCCCATTTACATAATTTTATAATATTTAATATATTTGACATGTTTTGGGCGAGAGCGGCTTTGGGTTGTCCCGTTTGGGTCGGACAAAATTCATTAAAAATAGCAACAATCCATACCTCTTGATTAGCCAGGCCGTGAAGTGGTCCAGCAAGACCATTGAGTCCAGCGGCGAAAGATAAGTAAGGATCACTAAGAGCAGAACCCACTAAATGCGTAGTGTGCGCAGAAACGTTGCCACCCTCGTGGTCACTGTGGACAAAAGAAACACCATGTTTACTATTTGTTTTCAACAATTTCCCATAATACAATTCGCAGCGCGCAAAGCTCTTGGCCTTTGCTAAAAATAGGTCTTAAAAGTTATGCCATATGAAATTCATGTACTCGTGAATTAGCCGATCTACTATAAAAAAATCTTAACATAGTTGTTAAGCATCTGTGGCGCTGGGTGTTCGGTCCAGTTACAATTCTCCATACCTCGACGGGACAATTTTTTCTTGTCTTATTGTCGCCACCAATATTGAAACATGAGACCGAAAATCTCAATTGTTTTGCATTACGACTGTCCCACCCTTCAAACAGGAACACGTGACAGCGCAGCAGAATAGATAGGATATTCATAGTCCTAGTCCCAGTTGAGATACGAGTTCTAAGGTCTCAGTATAGTTACAACGGCTGCCCCACTTCAAACCGAAACGTATTACTATACACTAAAGATATTTCTTGAGAACAATTGGTACATCCCTATTGGATTTGAATATTAAAATAGACGCATCGTATGATACGAAGTATAACGGGCATTCATTCCTTTAGGTAACGACTTTGAGCTATTAAGAGCATGATCTCGTGCCTCAGGATGCGACGGTATTCACATCGCGGTGTCTACATTCCTTTTACTAATAAACACTAGAAGGGCTTCGTCAGCTGATAAATAAGCTGATTGGTTTCATAATGTACTCATCTCATAATTAAATTAAACACTAACAAAATATGATACATTGAAAGTACTTAGTTTCAATCATATTGTTATTAACTGGACTATCTTCGTTTGTCACTAAAAGATTTTTTAAAACATATATATGTTAATTAAAACGCATCTGTTAATACAAAGCTTCACGTGCAAAGCAGACAATGTTATCAGTTATGATTAAATTTTATTATTTAGATTAACTATCTTTACATCATTAGTTTTTTTTTTTTCGTATGATAACCATGATTTATGTACTTGTATTTTAATATGATACTATTTTAATCTCTTTATCAAAGAACGTTTTAGTTTGATTATACTTTAATTTCTGTTCAATCAAATTCATTAAAAGCGAAGTTCCATGTCGTGTCACCCTTCACAGCCTCAATATCTTTGTAAACACTTCCTGTTTGGTCATGATCACCTTCAAACTCAACTTTATTTAGCTTGTGTTTTCTTTAGCTCCTTTTTTACTCATAAAAATATCTAGTTATTCTATTTCTAAAATCATTCGTTGCTTTCATAAAATGAATAAATATGTCACAGACCCAAGCTCTATAGTATCACTTGTGAAATATTTTCTGAGATAAGAATAAATTACGGATCTTCTTATCTTTACAGTATGTGATAATGGGAGTTTGACAAGTTACTCACAACCAGTCGATTGTATAAACGTTACTACTTCTGTTTATTTTCGAGTCCGTTTCTCGCAGTAGTTATTTATCAAGAATTTTATACTTCTGCTTCATTCTAATTATCATCAAATACGTGGTATAATTAGTTTAATGTTTTAATAATGATGATGACTATTACTCTATTCATTAAACAATAAAAATACACCTACGAATGATATCATTCAAACGAATACTCAAAGTTTTTACGAATACATAAATATTTTAAAGTTGTTCAGAACATTAGTGACACACGTGCTAACTCGTGTTCGGTTTATTAACGGAAATTTTAAATATACAGTATTAGGTTACGCGTCGCAAATTTCGCAACCTTGGAAAGGATTTTATTGTTAGCACTGATCGTGTAAATCACACAATCTTTCACGCAGTTCGCATTTAGCTTTAAATTTTGATGATTTGGAAATGTTCGCTCGGCGTGAGAAGCGAGGCGTATTATAAAGTCGAATTAAGATAATCGTTTTTAACACAAATTTAGTTGCTTGTAAAAACATATAAACTAGCGCATAGAGTATGTGATATTTGCGAGGGGGGCTAACGGTATTGTTTTTTTACAATATTTTCAAATAGTTTACCACAAAAAGTATTGTTTGTTACTACTATACAACAAATACTATTGAGAGCAAAAATTTTAACTTAATTCGAAATTATTATTTTTAATTAGACACATGTAGCAACAAAACACAAGCACACAAAATACCACATAATTTTGTTAACGAAATATTATTTAATTTAGAATTATGACCGAACGTTAAACAATAGATACGCACAGCTTCAAGGAAAATGCAATGATGAAAAGCAACAAACCAATGTTTAATAGAGGACAAGACTATTGTGTTCTTATTGACAGAAACAGTTCCATCATGGGAAGTATTGAAAAAAAATAACAACAACAAATAAGTTAACAACAATGATAGATGACGTCATTAATCTATATATTAATACGTGAAGCAAAAACTTTGTACTCCTTTTTTATTGCCTAGATGGGTGGACGAGCTCACAGCCCATCTGGTGTTAAGTGGTTACTGGAGCCCATAGACATCTATAAAATTTCGCGGGCGGAGGAGTATGAAATTTCCTACTTATACAGAATATAGTGAAGGAATGCAGAACGCAATTTTTTTTTAATTATGCTATACAATACATTAAATCAATAAAATAAAACATTACACACACTACCAAGTATTTGACAAACACACGCATGCATACTCTTTTGTTTATTGTTAAAGTCTGTGGTCAAATTCAAAATAGATTAATTATTATTAATTCTCAAGCCTTGGTGGAATTTGTTATTATAGAGGTCTATGATAGTCTGACAATAGACCCTTAATAATGTTTCAAAGTTAGAATTTAAGATAATTATAGTCGATATTCGACTACCGGGCGACCACTACTAGTAAGTTATAGTTACCTGTGTATGGTGAGGTAGAGACGCATGAGTTCGGTGAACTGCGGGTCGTCGAAGCCGAGCATGTTGCAGTAGTTCGCGGACCAGTCCTTGTTGTCGTCGATGGCGCCGATGCCCTTGCCATCGCGGTACACGTTGCGATAGATAGTGGCGGCGATCACGGGCAGTTTCGCGATAAGGTTCATTGTGTCTTCGTACACGTACTGTTTCATAGAATTACACTCTTAAATACATTTTATTGCCACCGATAGCGCACGTGATTGCTAATAGTCATCTTCGCTCGTGGACATTGACAATGACCTGAGCAACACTACCAAGCCACAGCCGGGTAGCCTGCCGGTAAATTTGGAGAGCTGCATTTAATGAAGGACATCGTTTTATTACGTATTCATGTTTTTCGTTATGCTCAAATTTTTTTAAAAGAGAACTCATAATATTGTGTCTCTTTAGAAAACTCGGACCACTCGGTGCCGAAAAAGATGGGAGTGACCAAGTGTCTGAGTATCTGGACATGAGACTGAGCCACGCACTTCACTGTGCCATTGACCGACAAGTGGCTACAAATTACAAAAAAAGAGGTCACAGGCTAGGCGGGCGCATCACGATGCTCAGCAATGAGGAGGAGGGCCACTTTTCATAGGATCGACACCCTATAATCAAGTTGGACATTTTACATCTAATGACAGGATCGCGAATCGTGAACAAATCCTCATAATAGGAAATGACCCTCAGGGTCGCGGCGCGTGACAGAACAGGTTTTTCGCAGATAAAAAGGACCGGCTATTGGAACTACGTACTTAACCCACAGACACAGCACACTGAGTTTCTCGCCGGATCTTCTCAGTGGGTCGCGTTTCCGATCCGGTGGTAGATTTTGCGGAGCACGGCTCTTGCTAGGGTCAGTGCCATGAGCTCACCTACTAGCTAAGGTTACGCTGAAATAGCCTCTCAAGGCTATCAGCTAAGGTAGGAAAAAAAAACTACGTACAATGCCACGCGGGCACGTGACACGCGCGCATGTACTTCTGTACCGCTGTGCGCATCGTGATGACAGCACCGGATTTCTTGCGGAAATTGCACATTTTTTTTCACAAATAAAATACTTTTTTTTGTCTTTTATTTGTTACTACATCAGAGATACTGACGTAGGGCGATGATTGTTATTATTATTATTTAGTAACAATAGCAAAAATACATTTTTCTGTTTGAAAATTTTTTACGCTATAGATTCTTAACCTTAATTCGCTTAGAACATCTTTGCTAAACTACTTTTCAATATTCTCCTAGCTACTACTCATCCTGCAATAAACTGAAACTACAATTGAACATTAAATAACATAACATAATATAAACATTGAAAATAATTTTTGAATTATGGCATTCGTATCGTATCATACAAATGCGTCAATGGCACGGTGAGTCATAAACAGATTGCTGTAAAATATGAACATTTGCCTGTTATTTTGTTGCAAACTATCTGGTATTATTACCAATTGATCGAATTTAAAGGCGTAATCGTTCGCTGGAGGTGGAGGCAATAAAGCAGCTCGATAACTTAAAATTGTAACAGTAAAGATTTCACTTTAACAACATAATAATAAATATGTATATAGACTGCCCATAAATACTGTTACAATGAACACGATAAATAATTCTACTATTTAATATGGAAGCTGTCATTATCTTTTTAATTTTCATTCGTCTTTATTTCATTTTCACGTCAATCTTTCATCAATAATGAACATCATTCTGATATTAAATTGGAATGGAATGATAAAGGAAACCGAAATGCTAACTCAGTATTACCTAAAGTATTTAGCCAAATTTAATTTTTGAAACTCTCCATCCGCTTGGGTTTAGTCGAACGTTTGTGTACTAGACTATTGGATAGTATGTATAATGGAATGGCCATCCGCGTAGTATTCGTAGTAATTAGGATATCATAGCAGCGAAGGCAAGAATCCGAAGAAATTCAATAGAGTGAATAGAAATGGTCAGGATATATTTGACTATTGAGTAACATTTTAACGAGTAGCATTCTGTTTAAACTTTACACTGCAACAAAATAGCTGACTAGACTTAAAGCTCTACAAAAGCTTAATTGGTTAGGAAGGTAGAGTTTGGGAATTATCCAGTGGTGGTTTCGAGGAGTGTTAGCTAACAAAGAACGACAAACATATTTTTGTGAAAAAGCTATTAAAACATCGGCCCACGTGTATTGAAATACGGTAATAAAAACGATTTTTTTTTTTTTTTAAAGAGATTTTATGACCTGGTAACTAAGACCTTTAAGTCATGTCTTATTTTACTTCAAATTCTTAATTTTATGAAAAATGATAATATGGAGTGAAATGAAATGAAGATGATTAATTTGAGACATTAATCAACTGGGATGAAATTTAATGAAATGAAATGATATGAGATGAATCATAATCGCAGTAAAATGGTGGTCATTTACTGAGATTTTTTCAGTGGACTTTTTGGAGGAACCCGAGAAGTTACGTCCAGCAGCTTTGTTTCATTTTCCCACATTTGTGCACTTTCACAGATATTAAACGGTCAATAAACCACCATTATTACACATTTAAACCTGAAGAAACACTAAATAGACAAAATAAAACAAATCACACAACTTCACTCCTCGCGTTCCCGCCAAAAAGTCCAATAAAAACGATATTGTGTAAATTTCGAATTACCTACTTATACATAAAAATATATTTTATGCATAAAATTAATCTAAATTTTGAAGTATCAATGATTATGGTCAAATTTCGTCCACTAAGCGAAGACAACTATAAACATGTTAAGGTTACGATTCAGAATGTATCTTGAATTAAAGTTGGTAATAAAATATACATTCTCGTAGCTGAAGAGGATATAATTAATTACTTTAACATAGACTTAAAACATTATTCAATTGCTTCATTAAGCATAAATACTTATGGTTTTAGTAATCGATTCATCAAGTTGAATCCTCCAGTGTGAAACATAAATAATTTTCAGAGTGTGGGTAGTCATAAAATTGCAGTAGCATACCTCCCAATACTTGGATTTGTGCACGCCCTCTGAGTAGGCTTTAGCGAATTTAGATTCACTGTTGAGTGCGGTGACGGCAGCCGAGAACTGTGACATGGGATGCAGTTTGCCGGGCATATTGTTCAACATTGTCACTACGTGAGCCGGTAGCTCCGCCCTGCGAGGTGCATAATACAATAACATTAATTTCATTATATCACTTGAGCCTCTCTACACGGGATACAGAATTGAACAGTATCTAGTATCATTTCTTAAAGTATAATCATTTATGTAAATGAGTACATCAACTGTGTCAATAACATCGGAAATTTAAACGATTATTTGAATACTTAATGACTTAAGCGTTTTTTTTTAACTGATGACCTCATCAAGCTTTAGAATAATAATAAAATGAATACAATACCTAAAGTACAAAGGAACTTATATTAAAAAAACACACATTGCAAATCTTATTTGTAAACCAATAAAATGCAGTACAATGTGTTTCATTGCAGAATCATTACAATGTTCATGAACGTCTGCAACAGATCAACGGTCATTGTTAGTAATCACAGTGAAGGCGAAAAAGTCGCTTTAAAACTTGAAGGTCAAACTGCACTTGGTTACACAAATGAGATCGTCGAATACGTCTGTTACATTAATTCTTTTCATTATCACAATAAGCCTTTTTTCCGTTTTTATCATTTATGTCTAATATTTTATTGAATAAGTCAAATTAAATGTTCAAATTATATGCGACGATTCATAACATTCGTCAATATAATGTTTAATCAATTATTCAAACATCTTTTGGAACAACGATAAGTGGACAAATATTTATAATTGATTACTGTTGGCCCTAAATGACTGTCATTAAAGAGGTGAAGCGAAACATTTTTATTTTCTCTATTTGTGTATTCTTATTTAAAAGTAATTCGATCGAAATGTTCCGGACTTTAGACTAGCATTTATTGAAATATTTAATTAAATTTTAATAAATTTACCTCGCTGCCCATTCTTTAGACAGCGCTTTAGCTTGCGCTTCGGTGGGTATATCGCCAGTGACGAGAAGCCAGAAAAGACCTTCGGGTAGTGGTTCTTCTCCACCCTTAGCCTTGGGCAGTTGCTGTTGGCACTCAGGGATGGATAGACCACGGAAACGGATTCCTTCATCGGCATCCAGCACAGAGGTTTCCCAAACCAGACCTTTGATTCCACGCATGCCACCGTACATCTAGTAACATAGTTTTAAAATATTTTTAACTAAAAACGCAAATATATACAGTGATATCGTGTAACAAAAGCTAACAATTCGATGACATTATTGTTATGCGATCGGATTACGGAGCTGTGTCCACTCAATGTCCGATCTTGACCTCATAGAGGGTCATATGCATAGTTCGTTGAACTACGTTTTGCTCATATAAATACAAGGATTATTCTCTTTTAAATATATAATTAAAGTAAAAGTGAATGTGTGAGTCGTTGAACTTGTGTAATGTACAATCCTCATTTATGTAACTATACAGCGAATTACCCAAAAAGTTGTATTGTATTATGGTCTTTTCAAATACTTTGTTGTTTTGTTTATTGTCAATAAATGTCAAAATTTCTGAAAACCCCCTTTGGATGAACGCAGTGGTTTTAGATAGTATGGATGCACTCTGCTCCGATGGCGGGCGGTGCGATAGTAAAAATGAGATGGCGGAATCATCTCAAAAAAATCCTCAGAGCAATCCCTATTGAACATGCGATATAAAATATAAAAAGAACTAAAATTCCTCTATAAACCAATGTAAATCCAAACCAAAGGACGCTTTTTAGTACGCATTACAACTTGATACAAGACTTTATTTCGTTATTGTGACCTTGTATTTACTTGACGATGCACAGGATACAAAGGTCATTCATGAATCGTTACGCATCTTTCAAATTTCTTCTTCTAGCATCAATTCCTAGTAGCCGAGGGTTCTTCGAAGAGTTGTTCGTTTCGGTTATGGTAATTGAACGTGGTCGGTTAACTACTGTTTAGAGTGCATGTTTAATGACAGATTCTTTCTAGTTCGAACGGATATAACAGATCACATGAAACTTACCATATCAACTGTGACCTCTCCGACTTTAGTGGAACCATGCTTCTTTCGGAATTCGCGGATCTTCTCTTGTTCCTTGGGAATCTTTTCCTGGAGAATACTTTTTAAATTCGTCTGTTCAGCGCTTAGACCTCGAAGTAGAACTGTCGCAGTCGGACATGCTTTCTGTATCAAATAAAATAAATACAATATTACAAATTAAGGCGAAACATTATAGTTTTAGTTACTATATCTTTTTTTAAGCGTTAATTGGAATAGGCTGAACGTAACTTTATTTCGTGCTGCGTTATGGGCCCAAAATAAACATAAGACTGATTAATAATAAACATAATTCACAACGATTAGCTATATGTGGCACCATGCGTTATGATCGGTCATTATTTTGCATAGGTATCTAAATAGCTCATAGAAATAAGATTTATTAGATAATGAAACTTCGTAATTTTGGAACTTTAAATTAATATATTCCGTGACAGACGAACACGTGGTCGACTTCATAGCGAGAGTTCACAGATGCACATGGGTATCAGCAACGCCAGGAGCACGGCTGAGCGAGGCGTTGTCTAGCAGTCAGAACTCTTTTCAACCTTGTATGAAAAAGTAAATGTCAAAACTAAAATTTATCAAGGTAAATTTTTTTATTGCCCGTTTAGGCAGACGCGCATACGGCTCACCTGATGGTGAGTGGTTACCGTCACCCATGGACTTCAGCAATGCCAGGAGCAGAGCCAAGCCGCTGCCTACCGTTAAGATACATGAAAAACTACAAACCTAAAAATAGTCTTACAGAGTACGTACCCATATTATTATGTAAATCGATATCCTTATCGTTTTATATCATATTGTCACGAAACAAAAGTTTCGTGGTTTCGAACAACATTTATTTAAAATGAAAGTATTATTATTTTTACAAATCTTTAGAAAAAAAAGGTTATATTTCAAGGGATGTGTTGTCTTAAATTCATGTCTTATCATATCATGTTTGAATATTCGATATGATCATGATAACTAGTCTACGCTATCGTTAAATCAAGTCTCGTGGTAAGTTGTTGATGGAATATTCCGTGGAAATATACAAACTCAATTACAAATAATTTCCTGCTACTTAATTTTTTTTTATTGACTAGATAGGTGGACGTGCTCACAGCCCACCTGTTGTTAAGTGGTTACTGGAGCCCATAGACATCTACGACGAAAATGCACCACCCACCTTAAAATATAAGTTCTAAGGTCTCAAGTATAGTTAATACCGCATTTTCAGGAAATACTGCAACGGGATATACGTCATAACATTCCCGGACCAAAGTATTTCATAATGAATCTGTTTAGTGATAAACCTTCAACGAGGACATGGCGCATGCGCTTAAGGCCAACGAAATGAGGTCAACCTTCTCGTTATGTAAAAACCCACTTTTGAAGTTTTTCCTTGAGCCACAGAACCTTAACGATAAAAGGAAATCGATATTTTTATTCATTTTCCTACATTTAACCTTTTTTCTGCAATGTATAATTGCAATGTAAAATGTATAGGGAAAACTTGCTTTTTACTAGTTTTTTTTAACATAACACTAAACTATACTATAAACTATAGCCCACACTAATTATTTAGGTAGCAAAATAGTTATTTTTAGTATTTAATTTTAATTTTGAAAACCTCGTTAAAATACGCCTAAGTTCGTTGTTTTTTTTTTTACTTAGCTAAGTACTACGTTTGTATGTTCTTCAGGTAAACCCTCAAACTAAACTTTAAATAATCGACTGTCTCAGCTCTCCGCTGAAATTTCCTGGCATGCGGACACTCAAATAGGTACAATGGAAAAAATATAAAGGGTATATTTCCGTTCATTTGAGATTTAGCTACGAGAATCTTAAACAACCGTCATAATAAATCCACTCATAAAGCTATTCGTTATGAATTACAATTTTTTTTTCTATATTTATTAGGCAACGATAAGTCTCCTGGGACTTCGTATCGCATTATTTTAATTAAAAAAACTGCACATTAGCATATTTTGAAATATTTATTACCACTGTTATTAGTCATACTGTGTTGTATATAAAACTTTATATACAAATTGTATAAAACACTTCATTATTGATAGAACAGCTCTTCCTCACAATAAAATGTGTTAATATGTTCAAGTCAAAGGCTTTCGAAAGACGAGAGGAAGATTTTTTAAATTGCTCTTTTCCTTTCGTTCGTGGAGATTTGTGAGGGCGATAACATTTTTAAAAACCTGTTATTTAAATTTTACGGTATCGTTTATTATACGTTATCTTTGAAACCACGAACGCGCACGGTTTAAGCTATGTCAGTGAAAGAGCCTCGAGTATTCAAACAATTGAATGTTGTCAGGAGTAATGAAAATTTTAATCGATTTGATCGATTCGTTGCACTCCCCGTCTGGTCCCAACAGTTCAAGTGAATGTCAAAGCTGTCTGTAACAACACTAATTATCTCGAGAACGGTCACATTAAATGTTAGGAGCAAAGTACACAGTGCTCTTACGTAATTTTTGGCCGTGAATATAAATATCTGATAGAGATTATTGATGGACATAGAGGTATTGAATGCGTTCTGTATTTTAAATTTTAGATTAATCGGTCGTTGACGTCAAAAATCTTACTGCTATTACCTATTATTATATGTTAATCGTGATAACAGGTGGATTTTCGAAATGAAAAACATTCATGCAGGCTTCACAAATTTGAATAATTCGATAGATGTCGTTATTGGTATTCTTTATTAACTCAAAGAAACCATTTAGTACGACATAGAAATAAGGGTAATTACTGGCAGAGCGCTGCTATTCGTAACGTAGTTACTGAAGCCACATCTAACCGTGACCTTGAACGTTTACGTCATACATATTTAAGTACGCTATTGCTACTCGAAGTTTTCCAAAGCTTTTGAATACAATAGAATTTTAAATGTTTATTAAAGAACGTAATTATCGGTGTATTTTTTCATATCAAATATTTAATTTTATAGGTGTTAAAATACAATACGCGCATAATATTGTGTAACGAATCAAAAATCGCGATAGCATTATTATTATGTAGCGATAGTGGATTGAACACATTTTGGGCGTGTGCCCGAAGAGTGCCGGGTTGACCTGCGTTATCTTTAGCGTGGGTGCGCACAAGAGGACACACATCGTGAATGTCATCGGTCACATTTCTATGTTATGTAGTCGACTGATAATGTTCTAATGGATAATCCTACGGTCGTACATAAAACGCAAATCGTTGATCCATTACTTAGAACCGTAACTATACTTGTAATACTATTAAATTTTTACAGAAAATTAACAAATTTGTATTTTAAAAGCATTTTACGTCTGACTCGCGCTGTTACGAATTCTCTGCTAGCCTATAGAGAAAAAACATTTTTAACTGATTTGAAATTTCAAAGTGGAAGTTTCTCTATTCAGTCTGGTTTTTTTTGTCTTTATTGTGTTGTCATAAAGAAATAAATATATAGTATACTGTAAAAGCCTACAAGAATCTTTTAAAAATTATTTAAATAAACAATAAAAAAGAACATGTATATTTTTAAGAGCAATGGAGAAAAACTGCCTGAAATATCTTGAAGTTTTCGCAAGTCAGTGCAAATGTACTTCGCGATCATCGACGCGGATGTGCGACCTGTCTAGTGACATCGGTTATCACGCCAAACGCCACCGTGCGTAACATTGACATAGATAAAATAAGGCCATTGCAATCATCACACGCTATAAGCAAACCTCACATGACTGTACATCACAGGTAGATCAATCATTGCAATTTTGACTAAACCTAATCTTATATAATAGAGATGTCATGTAATGTTGATAAGATAGTGACAAATGTGGATCAAGCTTAAATTGGTATCCATAAAATTCGATTGAACTTCAAATTATATAATAGCCTATACTAGTGATGCAGTTTTATGAGAACGGTATGGGCTCCAGTAACCACTTAACACCAGGTGGGCTGTGAGCTCGTCCACACATCTAAGCAATAAAAAAAAAAACCGTCTATTAAAATTATCTATGTCACAACATATTCAATCAATCATAGTAAATTGTAATGTATTGAAAATAAAAAGGTTACATATCAAGTGGAAATAAATCCAAATAAGAGCAGAACAATTGTTGAAGTGTACAACCATTATTGTGACTTGATATTGTTGATTATCAGCCATATACTCACTCATCTACCATCAAACTCAACAAAAGAAAAATCACAATTTTTTGTAAAGCTTTAGAAAATTTCAAGGTCCACCTAGTGTTAGGTAGTTACCAGGCCCAGAAATAATCTAATTTAATACTCAAATCTCAGTTCTACTTTACAATGGCTCTCTCATCTTTCCAATCATGTAATGGCTTCACATCAATAATTTGTGGAGTAGTGGTATCTATCAGAACAAGCTACCATAATTGAGTTAAAAACATAAAACATCCTGATGAATTGGGAATTAGTTAATTAATTTAATTTTTGTCTAACTTGAGACAAAAATAGTAAGTGTAAAATAGTACTTTAAGTTCAAATACAATATAAAACCAGATCTTTAAGTTAAGTTCAAAACTAATAACAATAAAAAGTATTGAGGAATTTTTTTGGTTTAAATGTTAAAATGTGTGTTGCAGGTCTATCAATAAATAAATAAAGTTCACTTGAGTATTTCAGATCAATTTAATTACTAATATTTTTTTTTAATAGAAACCATGTGATTTGTTTAATTTAAAAAAAATGTATATTAAATAAAAAAAGCTAATATATTTTTTTATTTTGCATCATCTTGATGGTAAAGTATAATAAATCAAATTAAATGCTAAAATGGCTGTTTAAGAACATAACCTATATACAAGATTGAACTTTTTCCTAACAGACATCAAATTATGTTCAAAAGCAAATCTGTTTTAAATTAAAGTTTAATTAATTCTGTACATTATTAAACATTTTCGTTGTGTAATACAGGCATAAATCTATCAAGATCCAACCGCCAAATTGTGACTACCATGTTTATTACCGCGCAAACTTAAGTTTGAGTTTTGAGTTAACTCAAATATAAGTGCAATTGACTCCTTGATTGATGACTTTAGAAAGACTTACAGAGAAACAGTGCATTTCTTCCCGAAATAGTTTTCATTCGCATTACATAACTTCGAAACCAAAATGTGGGCAACAAGGTTAGAAGAAGCGAAATATAAATAGGTTCTTTTGAACTACTGAAAAAAAAACATATTTGGCAGTTGAGTAATATATTTACCTGCAATTCTACGAGTCTTGAAGATGTGATCCTGAATAGAGCCATTTTTAAAGCCGCCGAGCGCAAACTACCACACAAATCACGACAACTTGCCCGCGATCGATCGCATACGCAAGTGACGGAAAAAAAATTTTAAGCTCTCAATTCTCAGCACTACAAAGTAAATGTCAAAATAACAGTTGGTAGAAAAAGTTACCACTCTAGAATGTAGATTGTTCTACTAGGTACATAATATAATTCAAATAAAAAAAATGTGTCCCGAAATCATCCGGACTTTGAAGAAACAATGTTACACCTAATTTAAATTATTTCTCGGAGCGTACGCCAAAGGTTCCGGAAGAAATGCAGTAAATATAGAGAAATTGCTTTATTACCTACAGCGTACAAAATAACATAAGTTTTACTAAGCAGACTAGAGCCGTATTCAGACAAAATCATTGTGGATTATTAGTGTGGCTTCAGACATAATCGCAACACAGTCTACCAAATATTTACTCTGAAACAGTTAATGGAGAAAAGTTGGGAATATGCACAAAATATTTATTCGGTTTATGTAGATTTTGCTAAGGCCTAGGACAGTATAGATAGAGCGGCTCTATATAGAATCCTCACCCGCTTTAAAATCCCAGAAACTTAGAATGGCGGAGGTTGCTACTAGGGATAGTAGAATGACGGTACGAGTTGGCGCTACTCCCACTGATGAGTTTGACGTTGTGACTGAACTCAGACAAGAGGACGCTCTGTCACCAATGCTTTTGAACCTTACTTAAGCACTTGAACACGTCATACGGAAAGTGTACAGGCTTAATGGCGGAGTGTGGCTCAATGGACAGCATAAGTTGATCGGGTACGCCGATGACCTTGCTCTACTAGAAGAAAGAAAGCAGCACGTTATAGACGCATTCAACTGCCTCCAACAAGAATCCTTTCGGATTGGCCTTCGTGTGAGGCACGACAAGACAGAGTATCTTCACGTGCGTTGGTACAAAAACATAAGACGGAAGTGAGAAGACCTAGTTGGGGGAAATACGAGGTACAAAAGAAGTGGCCAAATTCCGATATCTTGATATTTCGTACACTGTAACAGACACCAATGACAGGGAAGACGAGATCGAAATACGTGTACAAAATATTGTACGATGCAGTGCAGTCCTGCATCTGGTTCTCTCTTCGAAATGACTAAGTAGGCGCTCCAATATTCGAATATACAAGACTATAGTCAGACCGATCTTGTTATATGGATGCGCAGCTTGCACGCTCACATAGAAAGAAGAGACAAAACTTCTCGTGAGAGAGCGAAAGGTACTGAGAAAGATACTAGGACCAGTTCAGAAAGATGACGATTCTTGAGACGTCCGGAAAAATAAGGACATGGAGAGGCTTTTTGGTGAAATTGAATGATTTGAAAAAGAATGAATTGAGACAAAATGGAATATTGTCCCAGTAAATTGTATAGTACATATAATAGCTGATCGTTTAGTATTTGAGCTTTTCGTGGTTAACCTGTGGATAAAATACAGTATAGGTGGCCCGGACATCTTTCCAGTCTTTCCAGAACAAGTATGGGTTCGGCCAGGAGGGGTGGCATTTGATGAAAGCTGCTCGTGCGTCTTCAAAGGAAACATATTAGCTCAAGGACAACTTCTTCGCGAGTGCATCTACTACCGAACCGGAGTCATGACTCGCTGAGAGACGAAACTCAGCAGGCTACTGTATGATTCTATTCTAAAATATATTGGCGTTCAATTCTACTATTTAAGTAGTCCCAAGGCACTTTTTTTAAAATGTATTTGAAACGATGTTCTCTGGGAATTGCTCTCGTACTAATCCCATAAATATATTACATAGTATGGGGGCCACCTTATCTTTTCGACAGATAAAAAGTACATGTTGAAGTGAAACTTCTTTAGAATCGTTGTGATTTCAAACTCGATGAAACGAAATGAAACGAAACGAAAAAATAAGTCCATAGAGACACAAACACATAAATGTATAAGATTCAGCCGGCGAGAGAATGAGATAGAACACATTATTTGGAAACACAAAGTTCACGTGATTGACCCAGGTATTTTATTGTAGGCATCGTGTGCCCCAATTGGTTAGCCGAAGCGGCTCCGAGCGGCGCCGACAAATCACGAAGCGTTCCACACGGTCTTGCGTCCCTGACTAGTTCAGTGTGTTTTTGACTACCAAAAAAATCATTTAAATTGAAAAAGCTTTTTATGGGGGCTATATATAAAATTTAAACTTGTTTTTTCGTCTACTAATACAAGAAAAATATCATATGAATTATAAAATAAGAAGAAATTATCATTCACTTATATTTTGTGTGGGGGCGATTTTTTTTCCTCAACTGTATATCACATATATTACTATTATTACAGTTATGTATTACTAGGTATTACATTGATAAATTGAATAAATGATGTTTAAATTAAATTTTCATTGTTTTCTTTTCAAAATTATCATGGGGGCTATGAAAGATGTTAAAAAGAAGCGATTTCGTTTTTTTTTCTTCTTCGCCATGGGGTAATATCAACTTACACAAAAATATTTTGGGGTAATAATTAAACGAGTTCCCCGACCGCTGCTATAGTTAATAATACGCTGACTTTATTGGTCACCCCCAAATGAATAGGTATTCCACTGCCTGTCTTAAATATTAATCTATGACTCCCTCCACTCTTTGACCGATCCGAGACTTTTTGGCGGGAACGCGAGGATTGAAGTTGTGTGATTTGTTTTATTTTGTCGATTTAGTGTTTCTTCAGGCTTAAATGTGTAATAATGGTGGTTTATTAACTGTTTAATATCTGTGAAAGTGCACAAATTTGGGAAAATAAAACAAAGCCGCTAGACGTAGCTTTTCGGGATCCTCCAAAAAGTCCACTGAAAAATCTTAATAAATGACCACCATTTTCTGAGATTATGTTTCATCCCATATCATCTCATCTCATTTTATTTAATTTCATCCCAGTTGATTAATGTCTCAAATTCTTCATTTCATTTCACTCCATATTAACATTTTCATCTTATTATGTTGATTCGCAACCTGTACGAGTCGGGGTTTGGGTCTGTCTCTATCGAAAATGCCACTTCAAGTAAATTTCGTTTCCAAAAATGAGTCCGGCAAGGATGTGTTATCTCACCTATTCTCTTCCATTTATATGGGGAATATATAATGCGTCAGACTTTAGAAAACTGGGTAGGAGGCGTTAGAATAGGGGGAGTTCAGATAACGAACCTGAGATATGCCGACGACACCACACTTCTTGCATCATCTGAGGCGGAGATGAAGGACCTTCCGGACAGATTAGAGGCTATAAGCCTAAACATGGGACTAGCAATTAACAAAAGCAAGACCAAGCTGCTAGTCGTAGACCGCTTCTCATCCACCCAGCGTACAGACCTTTTGGCAGAATACGAGGCCGTAGACCAGTTTGTCTACCTTGGTTCTGAGATCACGGATAAGGGGAACTGTGAGCCTGAAATACGCCGACGTATTGGAATGGCTAAAACAGCTATGACGCAGTTGAGCAAAGTTTGGAAAGATCGTAATATTTCGAATAGGACCAGAATACATCTTGTGCACTCACTGTTCATTCCAATCGCTCTCTATGGAGCAGAAACATGGACCATAAAAGCAGCTGACCGAAACAGAGTTGATGCTTTTGAAATGTGCTGTTGGCGCCGCCTATTAATTAAGGATTCCATGGACAGGCCACCGCACGAACATCTCGGTCCTACATTAGCTTAAAATGGAGAACGCTCAACGCCTGTCTGCCACCTGTCTGCAACGAATAAAGTAGCGCACTTTGGCCACATTGCCCGCAGAGGTGTAGACAACTTGGAACGTCTGATGGTCACTGGAAAAGTAGAAGGAAAACGTCCTAGAGGCCGGAGCCCCAAACGCTGGTCCGACCAGATCTCCGAACAAACCAGCGGACCACTTAGCGCTGCACTACACCAGGCAACTGACCGGAACCGATGAAGGCTGGTAGTCGACAAGCTGAAACGGAGTCACGATCCTCAGCAATGAGGGAGCGATGGAGAAGAAGAACATTTTTCATAAAAATATCCCATATCATATCATCTCATTTCTATTCATTTCATTTCATGCCATGCTAGGTTTCATATTAAATTAATCAGCTTCATTTCATTTCGTAATATCAAATATTTCATTAACAAAAAATATTCATATATAAAAGATTACTCTGTATGGTGTGATGCCTTTGCCTTTCCATTTGGAAAAATAAAACTACTACTACTACTACGTTATTATCTATGCCAGATATTTTTTGGCGGGACGGCGCGTTGTAATGTAAAGCCATAGGAACTCAAATATATTAAGTGTATAATCTATGATAGGAACATTAGGAACACTGGTGGTAGACTGGTACAGTAAATTACAAGTTTTTCCCAGGCTTAATCGTAAGACAAATTTTTAAGCAACTACATAGAGGTGCTGGAAAAATTAAATCATCTGATTTAATTCAAATCAAATGTCAACAAATATGAAGCTCTACACTATTTTATTTAATTTATATGTAGCGCTAATTAGTGTTGATGGTGTAAAAAAATTTCATTTGGGCCGTAGTAATGGTGGTAATTTAGGAATACCTGGTGGTGATTATCAATCAAATTTGCCACCTCCACAGTGGTTTAAGCAAAAGTTAGACCACTCAAATCCATCCGATCTTCGAACTTGGAAACAGGTATGTATTTATCAGTTCATAGATAAGAGGTAAGAAATTTAAAAGGTCAAATAAACAAGGAAAATATTATCAGTGGCGTGAGTTAATTTTATTTTGAATGCTAGTTTAATAATATTACAAATAATTATTCTAAGAAATTTAACTCTTCTGGTTGTAAGGAAACTGTTACTAAAGCCAGCACAAAGATTTATTAAATTAGTATGTTTGATTTTTATAAACCTACAACCTTAAGAGAATGCAGCTTGCTTTACAATAAAGGTGGCACAAAAACAGTGTTTAATGTAATTTAATAGAAAACGATAGTCAACTTATTGTCTACTAAGCCAAGATAATTATTACTTTTCAGCGCTATTATGTAAATGACAGTTTTTATGATTTCAAAAATCAAGGCCCAGTATTTTTGATGATTGGTGGTGAGGGTCCAGCTGATGCAAGATGGATGGTGACAGGAACTTGGATTAATTATGCAAAGAAGTTCAATGCACTTTGTATAAATTTAGAACATCGTTTTTATGGAGAGAGTCATCCCACTTTGTAATTATTATTATTAATTTGAATATACTTACAATTTAATCTAGAACCCACTCTAATCCAAAACCAATACAATAAAGTTGTTTCATTTTATAATTATTTTATGACAGAAATCTGAAATAATTGAAATTAATGGAATATTTACTTACATGCATGAAGTAGCAATGTACAATGCATGAAGTATGCATTGTTGAGACAAACACACTGTTGAAAACAAAAATACTAGATAAGGGCATGAAATTTCTGCTCTGATATGGCTCTTGTATCATTATTTTATTTTCATTAATATTTTTCCAGGGATCTTAGTATTAAGAACTTACAGTTTCTATCATCATACCAAGCACTTGCTGATCTGGCCAATTTTATCAGTTCAATGAAACAGAAGTTCAGATTAAATGAAAAGGTGAAATGGATTGCCTTTGGAGGATCCTATCCAGGTTCCTTGGCTGCTTGGCTAAGATTAAAATATCCTCATCTTATACATGCATCTATTTCTACAAGTGGACCACTATTGGCTAAAGTTGATTTTAAGGGTAATGTGTTAATATAATATTTATGTAGGTATGTGGTGTATTGACCAAACCTGATAACCTAATATACAGTGGTGGTCGTATAATTAGAACAGTACCAATGATCCTTGACATTATGTAAGATACTTCACTGCAATTGTTTTTATTTTGAAATTAATCAATAAATAGGACAAAAATATGTTCAACACTTTATCATTTACTAGTTTTTGCCCGCAACTTCGTGGAATAGAATTCGTGTGTGGAATAGTTACTTTGGCATAACGCTAAATTTTACCTGCTACTTCATTTATGTAGAAAGTGAAAATATTTTTGAATAATAGAATGTTAAGATAAGAAGAAGATAAGAAACAAGAGAGTCTGAAACGGATATACGCTGTTCGCTACGTAAACATTTAACACTATTGGCCGTGTGTTTAGGGTCATTGTCATACTGAAAGACCCAGGTTATAGGCAAATTATCATCTGAGTAGGGAATCATTGTCTGCTCTAAAATATTTTTGTATTGGCGTCGATCCATTGTACCTTCAATCTTCCGAACGGGTCCAACTCCGGAAAAACATCCCCAAACTTTAATATTACTGCCACCATGCTTGACCATACTCCTTGTGTATTTATAATTTAAAGCTTTGTTTACAGGACGTCTAACATATCGGAATCTACCATATTTATTTTTGTTTCATCTGAAAATATCCAATTAACATATTTTTAGCGAATAATAATTGCTTCTTTTGCTGTTGCTTTGTAAGAAGCGGTACTTTTCGAGAGGTTCTTCCAAACAGTTTATCTTCCACTAATCTTCGGCGTATCAGTCATGACGAGATGTTTGTCGGGGATTATGTCGGGTCATCAGGCGATAAAACTTAATTTTTAATCTGGTTGGAGTCTTCAATACGAACGATTAGCGTATCTTCCCTGGGAGAGGTTTTACTTGGCCGAGCCTTTCTAAAAACATTTTCAACGGTTCTGTGTTTAACAGAACAATTTAAATGCTCAGCTATTCTTCTGTATGCCAGCTTATTATATATTTTAATCAACAATTATTTGCCTAGCTGACGCATTCCAACTTTGTTTTTGCCCATTTTGAACAAAATAAAATTCAGATCAAATTTTAAATTGTGAAAATAATAAAAAAAGCCAAGCATGGAAATGCTATTCTCCAATTTAAAAAAAATAACGAGCTATGAATGCTTCTTTAAAATATTTCTAAATATGGGTCCAAGCAGTCAGTAACAGAAAATAAACAGGTACATGTGTAAGACTCATTTTGTAATTAAAAGTAAGATGTTTTATATTTTATGCATTTAATGAGTTTTTTATTTGAGTGGCTATATTATTGTATGATAATTATTTATTGAATAAGTACAATTTTTACAAACATTTAGATGTTGAAGTTATACTTTCTTTATTCATAAGAAGTGTTTATAATTATATGACCACCACTGTATATTATGCTACTTTACATAAATAATAGTGACCAAAAAATTGACAAATCCTGATTTTAAAAGAGCAATGACATGCTATATTTTGTTTCGGTACATTTAGAAAAGTAATTACATGTGGAAACTTGCAATACTGAATGGAGGATTTTTTTAAGTTTATTTTTCTATTATCTGTCTTGACGTCGTCGTGGCCGAAAAGATAAGTAAGACGTCCGGTGCATCCATATCTTGCGATGCACCGGTGTTCGAATCCTGCTGGCAAGTCCCAATTTTTCTAATGAAATACGTACATAAGAAATGTTCACGATTGACTTCCATAGTGAAGCAATTACATCGTGTAATTAAAATTAAACCAGCAAAATTATAATTTGGTAGAACGTCTTGTGAGTCCGCACGGGTAGGTACCACAGTTTATTTTACCACAGATTCCCCAGGGTTAAAAAAAAAAAAAAGGTACCACAGTGTAACAGATAGTAAAAGAATGAAATGGTTGATGCTTGTATGTTGATTTATTTTTCATGATAATAGGGGACTAAACTATATTTATGTTATTCCAGAATATTATCAAGTAGTTGTTGATGCATTAAGAGAAAAGACTGGTGATGATAAATGTGTCAATGAACTTAGGCAAGCGCATAATGAAATAAGTCAATTAATACAACACAGTCCAGAAGTAATTGAAAAGGAATTTAGGTATGTTGAAATATTTTTAATAGAATATATGACCATTCAATCTTAATTGAATTTTCATCTTTTAAGTTATTAAATTTTGTGAAATTACATAACAATAATTGTAAAATGATATTTTCATTATTTTTAAATTACGTTAATTTTGATAATTTCAGGGTTTGTAAGCCATTTGGCTTGGCATCCCAAAATGATATGAAAAATTTCTACAATTCAATAGCTGATGATTTTGCTGATTTGGTGCAATACAATGAAGATAACAGGATAAGTGCAGATGTTAATTATAAGAATCTCACAATCAATACAGTAAGAGCCAAATTTCATCATATCAATCATAATCATTTTAAAGTTAATTGAATGACATACTACTCAGCACACTTACATACAACTCGACCAAGCGAAGTTTGCACGTCGCTGGAGAGCGGCGCTCCGCCCGCTTCCCCGCTCACCTTCCCGCAATCGCCCTATCGCGTCAGTACGGTTAGCATATTTTTCGCCGACATGCGTCGTACGAGTTATCGTCTCCCTATACCTTGAATTTTAAATTTTTTAACTGTTCTTGTTAGGTTTTTTTGTTGAAGTTTAGTTATGCTATTGGACTGTTTTTGTTGTTACTGAACAGTTAATTATCATATTTTTTTTGTGAAAATTAAATTCAATGCCCAATGAATATAAAAAAAGAAGCCGAACAATTATCGCAGCTAGCTGCTTTACCAGCTTCATGTTCTTCGCCACAGCCTCCTTCGCCCCATTCAAGTACTAGTGCCCAATTAAGTCCACCCAAATTATTGACACTAGGTAAAAAACGCAAACAATGTCCTAGAAAAATTATACTTGACAGTTTTGAAACTTGTTTTGAACATTTGTTTACATTTTTAAAGTCATAGCGAATCCTTTTTTCAGACCGTACCTAAGCGGCAGTGTGAAGCACTCGATGCGAGGTGCAAACTTAGCTTGGTCGAGTTGTAGAAGTATTTTATTATTCATGCATCATATTGTGATTTCTATGGACTCCAGTAACCGATTTATTAGAATTAGTCTGTGAAGTAGTCGCTCAAGTATAGAAAAAAAAAATAGAATAAAATCCAGATTAAATAAATTCTAGCAATACTTGTTGGCTCCTAGATGAAATTCGACAATAATCCATTCAAATAAATATGATAGCAAGTCAATAAACCAAATTCACTGATTTTAAAAATAAGTCTTCTAACTACAAGAACTGTGTTCTATCCAAACGTAAATTCTGAAATTATTAAATAGAACCAGAAAAATTACACTTCATTGTTATATACACACTTGGACGACGATAAATTATTAAAGGATAGTTAAATTATTTAAACATTAAATTATTGTTTAAACTGTTGGACAATGACCTGTTAAACGTAATCTATATTAATATATAAATCTGCAGTGGTTTTTACGGATGTTCCGTTACAACTACTGAACCATGCATCCAATTGACCTGAAACTTGGTATCCATGCAGAAAATACATATACTTAATGGATAGGCTAATATTTATATGAATGTTGGACTCCCTACACCAGTTTCGGGGGCGTTAATTATGAGGAGTTAATGATGATCTTTGTGGGGGTGAGAAATAAAAATGTTAATGGTAAATGTCCAGCGAAACGGACGGGTACAGCTATTTAATTATAAAACTCGAGCTAAACTATCTAAAAGTCATTTTACTAACGCTTCGAAATATTACTTGTGTGTGGCTTTAATTTTTGATGCATTCGTGAAGCAGCTACACTTGAGGTGTTAGGTCTCTTCAGAGGTTCTCGGGCAACTGTTGGCAAATCTCATTGTTCTTGGCTGAGTCCCCGCTGGCTCACCTCTCTTTGTGACGCTGGAAAAGCCATCGGACCATCGGTTGTTTTTCCATCCCAAAAAAAGGCACGCAGAGTCGAAAATGAATTGCCAAAGTAGTCGGAACTCTTAAAGTATTTGTAAATGGGAAAAAAACTACTACATAAACAAGTTTGTTTTTATACTTTACAAGCATGACCATCCTGATGATAACGGTAGTGACATTAACTGATGCCTCGCTTTAACATTATAAAACAACACAACTCTACAAAAAAAATTTCGTTCTTTGTCCTAAAGTTTATACTACATTTTTTCGGTTAATAATTCACAAAAACGAAAATAAAATACCCTTTTTTTGTATGAAGTTTGCTATCGTGATAGTTATAGTAATAATACTCATTTTTCAATTTTTTTTATTAATTTAAATAATTTTAATACTTGAAAAAAAACCGCGCTATGAGAGTGGGGTGTTTACGTTTACACAGTTTACACACTAGATGGCACTAAAGTTCAAACGCAAACTGTTTCATGCCATGTATTTTTTTTTCGTCTAATTACGATTTAAAATTTTATGCTTTGCAATCAAAGTCAAATTTGGTGTTGACCCGTGTAATCAGAACATTGTTACTTTGTTGTATAATAGACATTTCATTCCGGCTGTTATATTAATTTTGCCTGTGCAAATTATGTCAATCAATGTACATACATTTTTAGGTTTGCGACATGCTAACAGCAACTGGAGGCTTACCTGCTTACAAGAAACTAGCTGCGTTCAATGATATTGTTCTAGCTAAATCTAACGAAACTTGTATGGATTATAGCTACGATAATATGATCTCAGATCTCAGGAATATAACATGGAGCTCTAATGGAGGTACGAATACTGAGTATACTGAGAATGCTTTTCAAAAAAGTGATTTTAGGGTGTATTGTAAACTCGCATGGGTAGGTACCACAGGCAAATTTATGCCGCGAAACAGTCCTATTCAGACTTCGCCCTCATGTCTGTGACTTCCAGTAACCACTTAACCACCAGACAGACCTACCTAGTGCATAAAAAACTTTCGCTTGTCTTTTTTCTCATTTCTCATGGTTGGTTATATTTTGTAGCTCGGCAATGGATGTATCAAACGTGTACAGAATTCGGATTCTATCAAACGTCATCTGCCGAAATGGATGTCTTTGGAAATAATTTCGATGTCGATTTCTTCATCCAGCAATGTCAAGATGTGTTTGGACAAAAGTATGTATATTAGATATGGCCTAAAAAAACTTTACTATAAACTACTAAACATTCTGAAAAAGCCATGTTTGGAACAAAATTCGAACGAAAATAAGGCGTAGACGGATGTGAAGTTTTCACTGGAGCTTAGATATAACAACGTGAACACCATTACTCGAAGTATGAGGTCTGAGTTTCAATTGCATAGTAGGATGTCTCTCACTTATTTATCCCCGTCATGACCTATGCAAGTGTAGTTTTCGCTCACGCGGTCCGCACTCACTTCAAATCATTCCAAGTTATTCAATCCCATTTTTGCAGGATAGCCGTCGGAGCCCCGTGGTTCGTCAGGAACGTCGACCTCCATGACGACCTGGACTTAGAGTCCATCAGTAAGTATCTGCAGTCGGTGTCGATGCGCCACTTCGATAAAGCCGCACGACACGAGAACTCTCTTATCGTGGCTGCCGGTAACTATATTCCCGATCCTGCGGAAAGAATGGAAAGCAGTCGACGTCGCCCCAAACACGTCATTTCGGATCCTCCCGATCCACTAACGGTGCTTTTAGGTACCTCAAGCACCGGTCATCGTTCGCGTCGAACCCGTCGCTTGCGACGAAGGGCTCGACGAGTAAATTAACCGTAAAATAAAGTCGTCGTGGCCTCAAGGATAAGACGTCCGGTGCATTCGTATGTAGCGATGCCCCGGTGTCCGAATCTCGCAGGCGGCTACCAATTTTTCTAATGAAATATGTACTTAACAAATACGGTGAAGGAATAAAATTGTGTAATAAAAATCAAACCCGCAAAATTATAATTTGCGTAATTACTGGTGGTAGTAGGTACCACCGCCCCGTCTATTTCTGCCGTGAAGCAGAACAACGGCTGCCCCACCCTTCAAACCGAAACGCATTACTGCTTCACGGCAGAAATAGGCGGGGCGGTGGTACCTACCCGTGCGGACTCACAAGAGGTCCTACCACCAGTAATTACGGAAATTATAATTTTGCGGGTTTGATTTTTACTGCTATACTTACTGTTGTAACTATACTGAGACCTTAGAACTTATATTTCAAGGTGTGTGGCGCATTTACGTTGTTTATGTCTATGGGCTCCAGTAACCACTTAACACCAGGTGGGCTGTGAGCTCATCCACACAACTCAGCAATAAAAAAAAAATCGTGTAACAACTAACACTGGGTTGGCCGAGAGATCGTATTTATTTATGCAATATTTTTTTTACCTTAAAGCATATTTTTCTTAATTTATCTAAAACTACTTTTTACACTTCGAATTTCGCGTTTTTGTGTTCATTTTATTCTTTCCAACCTTTGAATGTTGTGCTACCAACAAATTTTCTATAAAAAATATTTCATAACCTTTACGCTTTTCGTCGCGAAAAAGAACTAGTAGTTAGTTTTTTTTAATTATTTCAACGTCCTCGTGCAACATTTGTACGATTCGCTTGATTTCTTTAATGTATTTTGATTTTCTCAAATTTCATAAGACGATTCCCTCTACTGTCCGGTGCCTGTTGACAAAACGCAGACTTGTATTGAAAATAATAAACGCGAGATTGAACAGTAAAATTATAAAAGTTTTAATTGTGTCTTCTTAATTTCTGTACGAAATAAATCTTACAATTTTCAGGTACAATCTCAATTTCGTTTCGAACTCCGCTGCATGGACTAACAATTACTATGGTGCTCTAAAAATAGCTGTGGGTCGGATAGTGTTCGTACACGGTTCCATAGATCCGTGGCACGCTCTGGGTATAACCGAGACGAAGGATAACGATTCCCCTGCTATTTTCATACACGGTAATGTCATATCTGTAATTATTATATTATTAAAATCCAGTTCCGACTTCGTCCTCGTGCACTAAAATACATCCTTATATTGAAAGGCGATATTCAATCGTTACTATAGATAAAACAATATTGAGCGGTCTTCAGTATAAAGACCAGTTTTCAGTTCGATATTATCAATATGATTATTGTTTGTCACCATAATCTTGATTACCAAAAACAATTCTAACCCTCTTGACATGACTTGACATGATGATCTTTATTTCACTATATATTCTCCACAATATAGTGAAATAAGTGTTATTATTTTAAATCGATAACTGTTACTACAAACTGCTTTAACATTTTAAACTACAAGCTCACGGACTGAATCGGTGAGAGAAGTTGCTAATACTGGTCCTAGCAAAAGCAGTGCTTCGCTGTTTCTACTACCGGATCGAAATAGCGACCCACTGAGAAGATCTGGTTAGATACTCAGTGGGTTGTTTGTGGGCTAGCTTGCGCGAAACTACAATGATTATTGTTATTGATTTTTCCTTTGAAATTTAAAAATATTTTCTATTACCTGATGATGCTGCCAACACCCGTATTTTAGTGATTCAGGGCAATTCTTGAAACCTAGAAATTTATTATATTTTTCACTGACTATCTGTTTTCACAGGAACCGCACACTGTGCCAATATGTATCCAGCCAGCGATAATGATTTAGCTGAACTGAAACAAGCAAGAATCGAAATTGAAAAATATCTATCCAAATGGCTTGATTGATTCAACAAACCTTCGATAACAATGTTTCTAGTTTTAATTTTCAATTTGAATCTCAAATTACAACAACAGATCGCCTGAATCATTATACTGAAGTATCATCTAACCGCCCAATAGCAATTTTTAACGACTACATAGTAAATATTAACTTTAAAAAACATAAATATGAGAGTCAAGCAGTATCGGATTATCTTTCTCGCTTTTCAAACGCTTTATGGAATATTACGGAATGGTGGACTCGAAACTCTTAAAGGAATTAAGAAGATATAAGCCCTAAATATAAAGAACTAAAACAATCACTGTTATCTTTAGCCTGTTTTGAGATATTTACGACAACAATATCACTTGTTTTGATGTGCCTAAATATTTTGTTAGCTTTTTGTAAATAAATGATCAATTATAGCAATAGTACTGCATTATTTTATTAATCTAATTTTAAAGTATTTTAAATTGATTTAAATTAAACTGTTGAAACACGGGAAAATATATTAACGCTAAGAAAAAAGAACGAAATTCATATTTTAACAGAAGTATATTCAAATAACAATATTCTAATACAAAACATTATGTATACCCCAAATAATGTTGCTTTTTATAACATTTAAATATATAATTACTATGTGTATTACAAATTATAAAATACACCAATTGGAAGATGTTAAAAAATGCTTGTTATCTTACATCTAAAGTATAGTTTCTACTATTTTTGATTGAATATTTATATATTTTTAATTATTATTAAGAATTGAAACTTAACACCTGGTATTGAACAGATTTTAATAAAATCTTGTCTTTTCTATTAAATCAATAAAAATTTAGCTAGATTTGATATTATAATCTTATCTGATCACGCTCAATAAATATCGAATAAAATTGTCAGAGTTACATAATATTATTTTTATCACCCAGTATCACAAATGCACACCCGTATTTGTACGTCGTATGTATAAATAATTTGTAATCACAGTAAGAACGTTTCATAACAGCCATATAACTAAATGATAACACAACCGTAAATATGATGTATATAATATTTCGCTTTGTAACAGAAAATCATCTTATGCTCTTAGGATGCTTTGGTAGGTACAGTAAACGCTTCTTAGTACAATAAAAGCTCCTTATTCGCGGATTTAAAATATGCGACCCAATTCTTATATTCGCGGATCTAATCTGTACATACACATTGATAAAAATTGTTGCACCTCAAATTGTTTTGTTTTATTTTATCATGTGCAACTTTTGTAGCAAAATATTTCTATAAATCACCAAGCTTAGTTTATTAAATACATAATTATTATTTTACTACACTTAGCAGAAACAGACAAAACAAAATTACACCAATACAGATTTGATTAGAAACTTAAATAAGACATTAGGACTTATAGTTGATGTCCGATTCTATGGATTGTTACATTTTTTGTATTAGTCTTTTTATTTAAAAGTACACATAAAAACTACAGAAGAAATAGGAACTGATATAATTCAACACTTAACAATAAGACACGAAAGGGACGTCTTTTTGCAAATTTAGTTCTAATAATAAAATAATTACTTGCTATTTTACATATCAAATCAACATGGATAACATTTAACTCATGGCAATACTTTTCTCTTCTTCGTTACTAATATCATCAAATTTTTTGCCTTTTAACAATATATCCATTGTGCTGAAAAGAAAGAAAAAAAACATTTCATTTGCAAATGGGTGATAAGTGCGTATTGTCATTAAATTTAATATTTTTGTTCCGACCGACACGATACCGAATAGACATTAACATCGTTGGAGTGAATACGTCCAATTTTTGTTTTTTTTCCCTAACTATTGCTAATAACCTAGAAGGGTTGTGGTAACAAGAACAGTGCTTCGCTGAATCTACCGCCGAATCGACCCACTGAGAGACTACATTAAATTTTATACTTTAAATTGTTAATTACTGTCAATTTAATTTTTTTTTAAATTAAACCCCCAATTGAAATCTAGGTCTCATTACCAATGTCATTCATTTTTCAAAATATCTGAAGTTATCTTTGATATTAGTTCTATGAATGTCTACAAGTCTATAAATTATAATAAAATTAAATAATAATCATAAATGAATGTATAAAGTTCCTTTTAATAATGTTTAACGTGTATTGTATAAATGTGTATGATAATATGACGCACAGAATTTCCGTAATTTCCGAGTAACTGTAATTCGTGTCGTTATTCGACAGTTGTAATTCGTGTCGTTAACCGACGTCGCTGTAGTATATCGTGTATGTCGGTGTAAAATCGCTCTTTAGTACTTTATTACATAAGCACGTTTTTTTTTATTACATAAAATAAGTATGTTTTATCCACTGAAATACTTACAAAGCACTTAGAAAAACTATAACTTGCGTCGATATAGTAAAATAAAATATTGAATTTATGTATTCCGTGCCGATGGTAGCATTATAAATCTGCGTATACACGATCGACGCGAATATAGCTACTGCGTTCTCCATGACAGATAAGAAAGCGTATGCTACACCTGTAAAGTAAACATATTAATAAGAAACATTAATAAGATATAATAAAAAAAATATTTAAAAACTGAATTCGATAGTTTCGTATAAGTAACGTCAATAACATCATAGTTTAGTTACATCAATTAAATGCAGTAAAAATCAAACTTTTATCTGTTCATCGCTTCAAATATTTATAATTTATGTATCCAAATATTTTTAATTTAAATAGCCAAAGAACTGACCCCGATTTTAATGTAATTTATATGACAATTTTGTAAATGACGAAATTCTAAGATTCTATTTCTAAGCCAGTATAAAAATAGCAAAAGTAGGTAATTATTATCTAAATAAAGCTGTAGACAATAACGAAAACACTTTCAGAATTGAATAAGAGATTAATCTAAATTTTTTTAGGGATTATGCGTAAGCCTAAAAAGCCATTTATTTTATTGTGACCTCGTAAAACTAAAAACATGTAGGTAAATAAGAAACTGGGAATTGTAGATTTAATACTACTGAGCTTTTTCCGTTTTGGGCGATCCCAATTTACACTGACAATTAAAATTAGATTTCTTTAGTAAAAATTAATACCATTCTCTTAATGGCTATAAATATGAAGTTTAGGTGGTTTAGTTGACTTGCGTCGAACATATTTTAAAAAAGCATAAGGTTAATTGAGGTATTTATCTTTAAACTAGCAATTATACATATAAATCTAGAAAACGACTTGAATCATGTTTCATGTACAGAATAATGAGTAGAAACACGTGATTTTGAACCAAAATGAAATATTTCATGGTATTTCGTAAATCTCTAAGGTGCATTGTACATATATGGTACTTGAAATGTTGCAATTGGATATTAATATACTGGCACATCAAAACTACGAGATATAGTTATATATTTTTATAATAAAATTTATGTTCATAGATTAAAAATCAAATATTATCATTGTTACTACTACTACCTCTACGAGCAGACCGTCTAGAGCAGGGGTCGGCAACGCGGCGCCCCCGATCGATTTTTTAATGCGCCCTCGCTGGACAAATGTAAATGTATGACAGACAGAGCGATTTACTTAATCTTGTCAAACGGCGATATACAGCAAGTAGTCAGTTGAGGTTAGGATTGTGCATAGATTAGCAGTTTGCTAACCTTGAGCGTATCTAATAACACGCACGTATTTTTTGTTAGTGTATGATCGTATTTCGAATAGACCACGCGTAGACCGTGTATTTAAAACTACCAAGTAATCCGAAACAATTATTTTCTTTCAATACCGAACAAAGCGTAATGACTCACATTTAGATAATTGTTTAAGGACCGGGAACTCTAAATATATCCCCAATTATAAGAAATTAGCTGAAAATATGGACACCCAAGTTTCACGCTGAATTATATGTATCATTATGTGACACCAACAAAATAAAGTTATAAAAATCTATTTTTTTAATGCCTATTGATACCTGTTGATTATCTGTAAAATATGCGCCCTCGGTGATTTTCAAATTTAGTATTGCGCCCTTAAGGACAAACAGGTTGCCGACCCCTGGCCTAGAGTCTAGGTACTTCGCTCCGAAAAAAAAAACTTGAATCCATTAATGAAGCAGTTAAGATGTGAGTGTTATGGTTAGTCTGGAGATTTTTTTAATTTTTTTTATTGCTTAGATGGATGGACGAGCTCACAGCCCACCTGATGTTAAGTGGTTACTGGAGCCCATAGACATCTACAATGTAAACGCACCACCTACCTTGAGATATAAGTTCTGAGGTCTCAGTATAGTTACAACGGCTACCCTACCCTTCGAATTACTGCTTCACGGCGGAAACAGGCGGAGTGGTGGTACCTACCCGTGCAGACTCCCAAGAGGTCCTACCACCAGTGATTACGCAAATTATAATTTTGCGGGTTTGATTTTTATTACACGATGTTATTCCTTCACCGTGGAAGTCAATCGTGAACATTTATTGAGTACGTATTTCATTAGAAAAATTGGTACCCGCCTGCGGGATTCGAACACCGGTGCATCACTATATACGAATGCACCGGACGTTTTATCCTTAGGGCCACGACGACTTCGAAAATTTAAATTGAAAAAAATTGAATGGAATATTGCTTACCGCAAATCGATTGCTAGTACAAAAACGTGTTGTGACGTCATATCTTGTTTCAAGTAGTGCACTTTCTGGCCAGCATGAAACAGCATAATTTCACTTAGGAACCGTTTATGTATAACATTTTAATGGCGCAATGAAAACTATCAGTGAATTTAAGTATTACATGAGCAAAACTAAACTATAAAAAGATTGAACGTGAAAAAAAAATTTGTTTTTTATACTACCTCTTTCATCAGGCGGTAACAGTTTTGAAGTAATGGAACGTATGAGTGGTGCCACAATGGGTCCTAATGCCGCCGCCGTAGCACCCACGTACATCATCTTTCCAACTGTGGTGTGAGCATACACTAGATGCCCGGTTATGTGGGCTGCGGCACCAAGCATCACTATTAACTAAACAACTCATTATTAGATTTATCTTTCACTTAAAAAAAAAGGTTATTATTTAAAGTAGCTGTTAAGCTAAAATTGCTTTACAAAAAAACCCATTGCTTAAAAAATAAATAAAAACTTCGAACATTTCAGTCAGTAGGTAACATTATTCTAAAAGCAAAAACGCATCTCTTTATATCAATTAATCTGAAATACTAACCGTGTCCCTCCACTTCAGTAGTTTAGTCATTAAAGGTATACCAAACAACATAGCAATCACATACAATGTGCTCAAGTACGTTTTAAAGTTGCTATATGTGGTTTCGTTCCATTTGAAGACGGTCTGTGCATATAAGTACATCACTTGTTTTTCATCTGAAATTTAAAATGACTTCATTTAGAATTCATATCCGAAAGTATTTCTAGATTTTATGACAGAAAGAATGACTATACGATTGTAATGTATAGAAAAAAACCCACAATTAGTGCATAAATTTATTGGGACATGTTTTGAACCCGCATAAGTGGAAGCGACAACCAGTTACGTTTCTTCGGCCGAATAAATCGTGTACCCAGCATTGAAAGGATGTGAGAGAAATTATACCATAACCAGTGCAATTGTCTCTAGAATCTTATGCCTAAAAGTGGGCAATAAATAAACAAAAAAAACAACAACATATTCAAACCGCTAACAACTTGAAACAAATTAATTTACACTGAATATTTATTTCAAAACATAAATCTCGCGTTTTTTATATTTTGTTACGTATTTGGACTTGATAATAGTTTCGGACGATGATTTTGTGATAAATTATCGCGTGACATATATATCAAATTTTAGGTGTTTGAATATCTTACAACGATAATCTTAAAGATCCAGAACTATTGCTGTTTTCATATCAATTCTAATATTGACATCTCGAGTATTATAATGTTACTACCCAAACTTAAGCCTAGGTCGTACTATGGTTTTGAAGACGCACACGGTACAATTAAAAACCGCGAAACCGCCCGCGGTTTTCACATTTTGTAGATGAATTTCAAAAGAGCAGTACGTATTGTTGCTCTGGTACTAAATAATACAAAAAAAACGTCAATTAAAACTCCGCAAATATCGGGTCTATCAGCATACTAAATAGCCATCGTAGATTTGAGAAAGATTTCTTTCATAAGGAATATGAAATTTTAAGAAAACATGTCAGTTGTGCTCGTTGTGTATCCATACATCACCTTCATGGATACGAAAACAGCTCGCGGTTACGCATAGTGCGGGTACACCCACTTAGTTCTATGGATTACACATTTTGCTGCGGTTTTTTTATATATATATATATATAGATAATTTTGTAATAATTCGCGGAAAAAACTGCAAGTACGGCCGCTTATATTCGTTTTCCTATTTCAGAAACTCACACGGATTTAAACTGCTGCGGTTTAACCGTAGTACGGCCTAGGTCCTTTTCCTTGTTTTAAGAATATTAAAATTAAAACACAAAGGTCGCCAGGTAAATGCTATCATTTAAGGATTTAGGATTTTTCATTGTTTAAGTTACTTTTCTTTGTTTTTTAATCATTTAAATTATTAAGCATATACATAGCATAAGATCTTTTGGTTGAGTTCTCGGCACTAAATCATAAGATTCAAATAATTCTAACAAAATTGTTTCAATAATAATATATTGAAAAGTATGAAAAACGGAAATGGTAATGTAGTTAAATTACTAAATTTGTTACCTCTTTGAAATGTATAGAATGCCATCGATGTAAGCAAAAGCCACAAAAATAGTCTTTTATTGTTCGATCGTCTTCTTGTTAACGTAACAACAGTCTGAACGATATTATTTGTGTCGAAGAAATCAGTAAACGGGTTCTTTACGCCGGCTTCTTTTAGAGACTTCTGTTCTTGACGTGTTTGCCAATCGAGAAATATTAAACAATGTAACGTCGCCAGAACCATTAGAAATGTATTGATTGCAAACATTGACGTGAACGACTTATTTACTACCTTATTGTATAATAAATTTCCTGAAACAATTTTTTTTCTCAGTAACACTTCTATAAAACGAAAACTTGTAAATAATTACGGCTTAAAAACCTGAGAAATAAAATATATTTGTGAGGCTTACCTATAGCTATACCCATGGGCAATGTGCTTAAATAAGTTACGTCTAATATTCCAACACGCAATGTTCTATTTTTTACTGAAGATACATCTGCTATGTAAGCAAAACATCCGGCAAATATAGCCAAGTCAGCACCGGTCAGTGCACTTGGTAGAGCAGCCGTGTATATCACATATTCTACAGGCCAATCTAAAAAATATATAAAAGACCCAAAGATTATTCTGTCATTTTATAAATAATAATTGTAATCGTTTCCGTAGAATCGTACAGTATCAAAACCACCTATAATATTTGCTCGGTGGTAGCTTTCCAATAAATCTTTAGTAGCTTATCTTGTATGTATTATATCTTACATATCTATCTATATAACGGAATATTTAAATGTAATTATTACCATATTCAAGAGGTGTGATTGCAATATAATAGCTCAATCACTTTGTGTTGATAACATGACTAGGAACAATGTGCTTAGTGCGAGATAACGTTCTCGATAGCGTAAAAGTGACTCAAATTTGTATGCAGTTGGAACGTTTGCCTACGTTTGCCGCTAGGGGCGCTGTTCCAAGTGCATACAAAATTGGGTTAACTTTAACGTTATCGAGAACGTTAAAAAACGCGCACTAAGCACACAGGATTTATTATTGAAAAATTTTGTTAGATTTGCTATTAAGAAAATCGCTAATTATGCCAGCGTAACCGGGCGAGTAGGTGAGCTCACGAGGCTCGTAATCAGAGGACGTTGCTGACACTAGCCCTAGCAAGAGTAGTGCTTCGCAGAATCTACCATCGGACGGGAAGCACGACTCACTGAAAAGACCCGTCGAGAAACACAGTGGGCTGTGTTTGAGGGTTAATTTGCTCGCCGAATTCTTCGTCGCAAGTGACGGTTTCGACGAGAACGGTGACCGGTGCTTGAGGTAGGTAAAAGCACCATTAGTAGATTGGAACGATCCGAAATGACGTGTGTTGTTTGCGTGAAACGTTAATGTATCATATGCGCCTTTGAGATTTTCATTCTCTCATGTACATTTATTAATTGTAGATAAAAGCAGATGTTTGTTTATTACTTTTTTTGGATTAAGCACTGATTTAACTAACCCAATGCAGTCTGTTTGTACACAAAGATAATTATGATTTCATACTCAGGTACCGTAATTATATCGCTATTCCTTCTAGTGGATTTAGTCCACGTTTCGCTTTATCACTTAATCTGAAATACATTTTTATTAAATTAAACAACCCCTGTACTATTTTTTTTTATTCTTTGTTAGAGCCATACACCTATTAGGTTAAGTCGGCTCAACCCCTGTACTATTTTCGGTAAAATTTTTGAAAATTTCCACACTATGCCAATAGCAACTGCACAAAGCTTGAAGTTAAGCCAGAAAATTAAGTGTTTAATTTAGTATGTCACAAAAACAGTACCTACGTAGGTACATAAAATATCTATGGAATAAAATGATTTCATTTCTGTAAAGTTCGACACGGTAACATATTATTACCGCGTTACCTACTCAATGTGTGCGCTGATTAGTCTTGATGTTTATTAATAATTAAAACTACAGTACAAGAATAAGGTGTCCAGAAGTATAGCTAGATCTTACCATTCATTGTATTCACAGTAATCATGATGGAAAAATATAATTTTCCCAGTAGCCCAGCCAATAATACAATTTTTCGTCCTCTTTTATCACTGTATGAGCCCAAGAAAAAGGCTAGAAATAGAGGAACAACATGACTTGCTATACCGTTCCATTGATGGAATGTTGATACTGTCACCTTCAAAAATAATTTGATTACATAACCATTTTTTGATTACCAACTATATTAATGACTAGCGAGCCGCCCTCGCTTCGCTTCGGAAACATTAAATTTTATTATTGATAGCTGAGTCCCGCGATGATACCCGCAGTTATTATCGTGCCGCAGGTGAGGCCGCGGGGCGAAGCTAATATAAAAAAAGTTGCCTAAGTTACTCCTTATATCATCAGCTACCTATCAGTGAAAGTCTCGTCAAAATCGGTCCAGCCGTTCCAGAGATTAGCCAGAACAAACAGACAGACAGAGAAAAATTGTAAAAAATGTTATTTTGGTGTATATACCGTATATTATACGGTACATATATATTATATTATGTTATGTTATATGTTATATTAAAAGAGTTACGGGATTTATATATATATATTCGATGGACATGCAATGCATTAGATAAATTTAGAACTTTTCATGTTATGTGAACTATTATTGAAGATGCATGTACATACATAAGAATTAAAATGATTATAATAAATAAGTTCTTGTTAAAAATTAGACAATTATTGAAATTTGTAATAGGTGGGATGGCAAAAATATTTTAATGTATCTAAGCATACCTGTACTTCTTTATTGATATCTGCATGTTTGCTAATGTTGTAACATATTTCTGTACTATAGCCATGATTAATATGACACGTTTGAAAGACATAAAATGTTTGCTCTATTACATTTGTGATCATATATGCCATCATGTAGAAGAACATTGTTGGTTCCACCGTTATATATTTGTACCATGGCATCCTTGGTTGAATCTGTAAACAATTTAGCATTCTTGATTGCGAAAAAAAAGCACTATAATTGCAGGAAAAACTTGTAAATTAATTTAAATTACAATTAGCGGTTTTATCATAATACATTCATAGTGCTTACTTTGCCACAATAACAGTCTTAGAAATTTACAGTACTATCAACAATCCACCAGGTTTTACAAAAAATTAGGACAGTTCAGCCAATTATTAGCTATAAGATTAATATCAAAAGACACATTTTTTTAAGATCTATTTGAAATTTATGTTGCTATTGTTGACAGATTTAGAACATGCTTAGCAATGCTCACACATTAGGATGTCAAGTTTAGTTTTATTATTAGGAGTTCAAGGAAAGCTATAGAATTTAAAAAGTTCTTTTATTTTTTAATTTTATCTGTTTATCTGTTTATATTAAAATAATACAATTATAAAGACATATTAAAAATTTCAAGAAATTCATTTAAACTGTCATTAAAACGAGTTTGTTTAAATATATGTGTTCTGTGACATCTGTGGCATTTTTAGTGATGGGAAAGTCGTACAAAAAAAAACAATAAATAAATAAAACAAATATTTACATTAAGTCTTGTATCTAATGTAAAAGGATACATCATTTATAACTATTCCATACAGAAATTAATACACATTAAAAAGAAACAGTTCTATTTATCTATACTAATATATAAATCTAGTGGTTTTTATGGATGTTCCATTATAACTACTGAAGAATGTATCCAATTCACTTGAAACTTGGTATCCATGTTAATTTTAAATGCCCAGCGATAATGGCTAGTTTATTTATAAAATGTGATGTGAGTATGTATGTTTGTTCAAATATATATTTATGAAATGTTCAAGGAATTTTCAGATTGGCTAGGCCATTGATCTGTGAGTTTGTCTTCAGCGATAGGCAACAGCTTGGCTGTTTTAAGGTAGTTTGATTCATTTTGTATATTCAATATGTAAAATTTGTCAATTAGTCTTTTTATTCCAGTCTGTTGTCTTGATAAAAATTATAAACATCTTAAAATAACCTATTTAAAAGTTGTAAATGAATAAATACGATTATCCTGCCTATTTATGCCGCAAACAGTCATGTATTCAAGTTTGAAGATTGAGCAGTTTCTGAAAATATTTCACTCATGTGAGCCTGTTTTTATAAAATTGCAGTGGTTCAATGAGAATTCATTAAATTGAGGAAATTTATTTCAAGTTATTGTTGAATGTTGTCTTCACAATGAGGCCCTTTATCTGTGGTTTTTTTACAACTCATAATTTACCTCTTAATATTACACTATTATCATAAGATAAAATATCAGGAAGAATTTGACCAGAGGTCAATATAGAAGATATTAGTTATGGATATTAGTAAATGTTTTAGATATTATATAAGTTAAGGATATTAGTTATGAACGGAAACTTTTTGATAAAATTATATAATAGAATAAAAAAGTGTATTTAATAAAAACTGGTATTTTTAAAAACACTATTGAACCAAAGTTAAGTATTGCACAGGAGACTTGAATTCTTAGGCACATTAAAGTTGAACAAACAAGTATTCACTTTACAGTGTAAACATGTTATGGTTAAATTTTAAGAATATATTTTCTTTTTTATCCTCTCGTTTTTTTGTGATTTTTTTTAAACTGTGTAAAATATTTTTACTTAGTTCTAGTAGAATGTTTACTTACCATGCCTATATTTTCTTTGCTTGTAGTTGACATTTTTAATTTTTTTTATAGTAAATATGGGTAAAATAATACGATTTTATTTATATTGCAAGCGTATTATATTTTGGAGATTTTACCAACACAGTTTTATAACGTGATCTGCAAGTGAATGTTAAATGCGACATGAAACATGCATTTTTTTAAACTTAACAATGCTGTTGATCAAACACCCAACATTCACTAAACTCGAAAAGTTGTGAATTTTACGCGCGCGGGACTCATATTCATCACCAGTAATCACCACTGTACTGCACTTCAGTCACAGATAAAATAAGGTGAATGAAGTTAGCCCCTCAAAAAAATTTTTTTTTCCTATTTTATACTTATTTTCTATTAATTCGTTTGTTCATCATTTGTTCATGATTGTTCACTGTTAATAATTGTTTGTTCTGCATTTATTTATTTAAAAAATATATTTAAAAATATACCTACAAGTTAGCCCCTCTATTGCAATTTTTAATATTTTTTCATCCTTAATGACTCGTAAATATTCATTTTCGATTGTTCTTATACAAAACACGTTTGTTCTCTTTCGAAATTACTCGTTTTTTGTTTAATTTACTATTTTTATTAGTTGAATAAATGTATGCAAAATATGTGTACTGCGCATGCGTCAACTATAATGCCTAAACTTTCTACGCGGTTTTAATCGTGAAAAAAAAAACAAATATAAATCCTGAAGGAGCAATTAATTGGTATACAGTTTAATAAAAAAATTAAAAAATAAATAAATGAAATAATGTGCATTGGCGTTAAGTTAGACCAAATACATTTTTTCCATCCTCCTACTTATCGTTATGAAGGTATAAAAAAGATAGGGAGTTCACATAGGTAATATAAACAAATAAGTAAATATGTCCATTATTTATCTTTCAAGAGATAATATAGGTATACATTATAATAACTTTTTTACACAGTCGAAATTATATTCCTAACATTAGTAAAATAACATGTTAATACGATAGGTAAGAGGATGGAAAAAATGTATTTGGTCTAACTTAACGCCAATGCACATTATTTCATTTATTTATTTTTTAATTTTTTTAATTAAACTGTATTTCAATTAATTGCTCCTTCAGGATTTATATTTGTTTTTTTTTTTCAGCATTAAAACCGCGTAGAAAGTTTAGGCATTATAGTTGACGCATGCGCAGTACACATATTTTGCATACATTTATTCAACTAATAAAAATAGTAAATTAAACAAAAAACGAGTAATTTCGAAAGAGAACAAACGTGTTTTGTGTAAGAACAATCGAAAATGAATATTTACGAGTCATTAAGGATGAAAAAATATTAAAAATTGCATTAGAGGGGCTAACTTGTAGGTATATTTTTAAATATTTTTTTTAAATAAATAAATGCTGAACAAACATTTATTAACAGTGAACAATTATGAACAAATGATGAACAAACGAATTAATAGAAAATAAGTATAAAATAGGAAAAAAAAATTTTTTTGAGGGGCTAACTTCATTCACCTGATAAAATACAGCAAGTTGCAGCACGCTCAGTGTTGCCAGGTTGGATTGAAAAATTACAGTAGATCAATAGGAAAATGGCTCAGCAAATTTGGCCCCCTTTTTTTGATTTTCAGTTTTTTTTGTTTTAATTATTTGTTCGTCGTTTGTTCGTTAATTTTCGAATGTAAAAACTGTTTGTTCGTCTTTTATTTATTTAAAATTAATAACCAAATGTTCACCCTTAAGTGGGCCCCTTTTACTATATATCTTTATTTTTATCGCTCAGATTAATTAATTTTGGTCAATTATCGTTTGTTCGATGACTATTGGTGATTGTTCGATCATAAAAACAAATTCCCAATTCTTAATTATTTTATATCTAATAAGCAAACCATCACCTCACGCCACCATTTTTTTGATTTTCGGTTTTTTAATTTAATTATTTGTTCATATTTTATTTATTTATAATTAATTAAACAAATGATCTCCCTTAAGTTGCCCCTCCTTACTAGATATCTTTATTTTTATCCCTTAGATTAATTAATTTTGATCAATTATCGTTTGTTCGACGACTATTGGTGATTGATCGATCATAAAAACAATTAAATTAAAAAAAATGAAGCCTTGTAATATAGTATCAATCAAGATACGTCTCGATAATAATAATTAAGTTAATATAGACGTAAATAAATATATTTTTTAAATAACATCCTGTTTATACAGTATATTTAAACCAAGTTTATTTTTCCATATTAAATGAATTTCTACGAAATGTCCCGGTAATATATTTCTTGAACTTATAAATAATTATCATTTCAACAAAAACAGATTTTGGGATTTAAGGATGAAAAAATATTAAAAATTGCATTAGAGGGGCTAACTTGTAGGTATATTTTTAAATATTTTTTTTAAATAAATAACTGCAGAACAAACAATTATTAACAGTGAACAATCATGAACAAATGATGAACAAACGAATTAATAGAAAATAAGTATAAAATAGGAAAAAAAAATTTTTTTGAGGGGCTAACTTAATTTACCTGAGTCTATAGTCCACAGCGAATATATTAATCTGTGATTTATTTTTTTATTGCCGTACAGGCAGACGAGCATACGGCCCACCTGATGGTGAGTGGTTACCGTCGCTCATGGACGTCAGCAATGCCAGGGGCAGAGCCAAGCCGCTGCCTACCAATACACTGTTATCTGGCCAAAACCAGAAAAATACCTTGAACACTACTATGAAGTAGTTTATTATTTAAAGATTAAGCATGGTTTAATTTTTATTACATTCAGAACTTTCTTGACCACAAAATAATTCCAATCCGGCGAACAATTCTCTCTTCTTCTCTTCGAACAATTCTTCGCAAAACCTACTGTGAATTTAGGCAAGTTTAGACTTTTTGCGGTGGGGGCATGAAACTTAAATTGTTTTAGTTTTTGAGTTATGTTTCTTTAGGTTTATACGAATAATAATGATGGTTAACCGTTAACCGTTCTGAAAATGTGCAAGTTATAGAAAATGAATAACAATACGCTAGAACAGGTTCAAATTGCTGTGTTTTAAATACTTATATATTTTTTTGTAATTAGTGTCAATGTTATGTAGAATGCAAGATTTTTTTTTAATTAATAAATATAAGAAAGGTTGAAATTGTAAAATACTTAAAATAAAAATAAGTAAAATAAAAACGTACTTCTTGGTCATGCATAGAGGAAATCATTTTTTAAATCATATCTTCCGTTGGTGCGTGATGCGATATTAACTCAATTTGTATGTTGGTCAATAGACTGTCGAACCAAAATGTTTCCCTTTATAGTCTTCGTAATCAGTTGGCTTCTTTGCTTTGTTTTAACGTCGCTTACTTGACTGAATAGACACTCGCATGCGGCATTTGAGTGGGGCAAAGACAGAATGTTCAACATAAACTTGAGCAGAAATTTAAAGATATTTACTCCACTTGGTCTTATAGCTGTGCAATCTGTGAACCATTAAAATATTACTTAATTTGTAAGAAAGAAAGAGGCGATTAAAATTATTTAAAACCAATAAAGTGACAAGACTGTTCAGCTTTGTCAATTGTGGGTAAACACTCCTCTTGAAACATAATTAATGAGAAATCCCGCACTTGTCACCAGGGTTGAATTTGGATAAGCTGAAAAAGATAGCATCAAAATTTCAAAAGATAGTATTTGTAAAAAATTATAGTACGCTTTATTATTTTGAATTAAAAATAGCGAAACATTAAATCAACAGGAGTTTACATAAAATTTAGTCCTCTTCCAAGTTTATCAGTTCTTCAATATTAGTTTCATCCTCTGAAATCTTAGAATTTAATCTTATTAAAATATCCTCAGTAGGAATAAAATCAGTACAATTCCCACTTTTGCTACTCTCTTTGATAGTGTCACAAGCAAGATGGCGCCTTGGATTGTGTTGCCAGTTTGTTCCTTATCGTGGTCTAAATAAGGTTCACTTTACTGAATATTAACTCGCAGTCAGCATGGGGAAGTACTACGCAATCTAGGACAAATTTCGCTATTTTTTTAAGTGGCCTGTGGTGTGTGGTTAGCCTGTGTGGCCTGTGTGTGATTTCATCTAATGAACTTTTTTTTTAATGTTGGGTTAGCCCCGAATGGTATTTAAATACTACTTATATTAGTCATATAGGCAAGGTATTGAAATTAAAGTACTATTTCGTAATATCCTTAGATATGGATAGTATATAGTACGAAGTATGAAATTGCAGTACAAATTCTATAAGTTAGTTATTGTTAAGGATCTCTAAATCCCCCTCCAAACAAGTTTTTATTCTCGCCCACCACCGAGCTTCACTTCATCGAGTGATCGCGAACGCATATCATATACATCTTTAACGATTACATACATTATCTACTACAATATTCAACCTCATTATTATTTGTTCTTCAGTTTTTTATCTTTTAATAAACCTGTAAATACGAGCCAAATCGTTTCATTGAAGAGAACAACAAGACATCCAGCAAGGAACAGTTATATGTAGTAAGAAATCCAACTCTCCTTGTCATCCAACATAAATGTTTGTCGATAACCCAATTCCTTTGGTAATATTGCAAGCCTTTCGCTATATGTTGTTGAGTTGCATATTTCTGGTTTTAATTTTGAAATAGCGTTCATAATTTGATCATTCAGATTGTACCTCTTCCCGGTGCTTACAAAAAGCTACTGTGGACAATTAAATATAAATTCACTATCTTTAATTTAGATAGTAATTAAAATTAAAGAACAGGTACCGTAGAAAACGACAGGGATCATGATAGATAGATAGATAGATCATGCTTTGATAGAAATACCTTGCATCTACGTTAATTATTATGTATTTGGTAACACTGTAGGTGTAGGAACTGCTTAGGGAAATTTTGCGGTTGTTAAAAATATTGTGACGATGACAAATAAGTATAAATATTTTTAGACATAGACATTTTTAGACATATTTTTAGATTATTACTACTTTTTCATACGTTGTTTATTCGTTTGTTAAGTATATGTACTTTTTTAATCCTACCTAAGCTGATATCCTTGAGAGCATACTTTTTTTTTGTTTTTTTTTTATTGCTTAGATGGGTGGACGAGCTCACAGCCCACCTGGTATTACGTGGTTACTGGAGCCCATAGACATCTACGACGTAAATGCGCCACCGACCTTGAGATATCAGTTCTAAGGTCTCAAGTATAGTTACAACGGCTGCCCCACCTTTCAAACTGAAACTGCTTCTGCCCGGCAGAAATAGGCGGGGTAGTGGTACCTACCCGCGCGGACTCATAGAGGTCCTACCACCAGTAATTACGCAAATTAAAATTTGCGGGTTTGATTTTTATTACACGATGTTATTCCTTCACCGTGGAAGTCAATCGAGAACATTTGTTGAGTACGTATTTAATTAGAAAAATTGGTACCCGCCTGGGATTCGCACACCGGTGCATCGCTCAACACGAATGCACCGGACGTCATATCCTTTAGGCCACGACGACTTCGTTCGACGACAGCGTAACCTAACAAGTAGGTGAGCTCACAAGATCGGAAACGCAACCCACTGAGAAAATCCGGCGAGAAACTCAGTGGGCTGTGTCTGTGGGTTGATTTCCTCACCGAGCCCTTGGTCGCAAGCGACGGGTTAGTGCCCCCTGAGCTCACCTACTCGCCCGGCTACGTTGGCATAGCCCCCTAGGTTACCAGCAAAGATAAGAAAATAAAGTAAAATATTAAGTCTTGGCCCACTCCAAAAGTTGCCGTTTTGGTCATGAAACTGAATAGTTTTTTTATTTCTCGAGAAAGTAAAGAGGCCTAAGTATCGTTTTATAAAATATAGTTGGTCTTCTTATTGAGTTATGAGGAAAATAGCAGTTTCCGTGAAGTGCGGCTAGTAAGCTCACTGGGCTTAGCTTTTTAGATTTATTTCCTCGTTTTTGCACAGTTACTCCATCACTGGTGCTGTGACAAACCATGGCATCAGCTTCTGTCCCTCCGTGTTCTTCCGTCGGTGCCGACTTTTAGCAGCACATAATGCTTTGGCGATTTCATGTTAATGGGCGTTGCGGAGATCTGTTTATGCAGCATATTAGATTCCGGAAATTTGTTTAAACGACTCATAAAGTTGTTTTTATAAAACTCTACATATTTTATAATATTTATGAAATGGTAGCTAGTCCATTGCCTCCACTTATTTTTACCTAAAGAGTACGTTCTATAGTTATGAATACTCAGTGGTTGTTATCTATCTATTTATTCATATAACATAAATGTCAATTTTCTTATTAATAATTTCCTTCTGAATTAATATAAATTTAAAATGGGACAGAGTTTGTTAAATAACTATTGTTTAACAGTAAAATCTTGCTGCTTCTGCATTTCTTTAAAAAGTGGAACTATAATAATAGCACTCAATGGCTTTGTGCTAAGTGTTACTATAACAGCCATGTACTTTTATGGTCAGACAATATTAGAAAAATTCGGCGTTGGACAATGGGCGGCTGTAATTATCGTGCACTATTTCGCTGTGATCGGGATAGTTTTGTGTGCATTGCATGTTGTTCTTCTGTCCGCTGCTCTGACTTATAATGAAGAGTTGATACTACTTTATTTGTGGTTTGCATTAATATATTTTTTTTTAGATTCATTAGCGGTAACGTTTGTGAGCATATCAGCAATACTCAAAGGTATGGTTGTATCTGGAATCATTTTGTTTCTGTGTTTTATTTTGTACTGGTTGTTTTTGTATTTTTATGTTTTCCCAGTTATAAATGGCTATAGAAAAAATATACACACAATTGTCATTGTTTTGGCTTAATCATTCTTTTTAAACACACGAAGCATGGTTTGTTCGTATAAAATGTTAGTCTACTTGTCATAGTCAATGGATCCATGCCAATGCTACTAGTAAGTTGGCAACTAGAGTTCGCTCTGCGGTCTCTGTAAAAAGCAAAATCAACAGCTTAATATGTATGTTCCATAGTCATAGTCATGCTTATTATTTATTCGTAGTAGTCATGTCATTTTTTTATTTTGTCCAAAAAATGATTACTCAGAAAAACCATATCAAGCAAATGATACCAGAGATTTTAATAATTTGTCAATTTAGCAGTCGTTAAAATTTAATGTTAGATAAGTGAATATTTAAATAACTTACCTAATCACAAGAAAAGCTGAAAATAAATATTTCCAATTTTGAGGCAACGAATGTGTCTCGAATTTGAATATTTTATTTTTGATAATCTTTTTTTCTTAGCTATAGCTGATCAAATTAGACAAAAAGAAACTACTAAGTCTATTGTTATGTTTGTATATTTTAGTAAAGTTAGAATTGATAGACAAGATTCTATTATAAAATTCTAAAATATCATTATATTTTTTATGTACTCTCTACTGCGTAAATGTAAACTAATGTAATGTAAGTATATTCTTAGTTCATTTGAAAAATGAATGTTTTTTTTATTTGAACGAGTGATTTTAGTAATGGTTTTTTGCATAGCCGTCCCATGTGAATAAGTAAGATAAATTGATACCTAGTATTTCCCATCCACTAGTGAGTCATACATTTAAATCGATAAGCTTTGCAGTTCCATCTCGCTATTATTTTTCAATTTAAATAATTGAGTTAAATTTAATAAAATAATTAAACAAATTATGAAATAAAACAAAACAGAAGTCGGAACCGCCTTAAAAATGTTTACTAAAAATTAAAGAATAAGCTTACAACACTATGGTAGGCGGGACACCCAGATGGCTTGAAACTAAGCGCAGACACGTAAATTGTGTGAAGTAAATCGGTAGAATCGGTACCTACATAGGTATTGTTTTTTAATTTTCACTACAATGATTGATTGGCTTAATAACTAAGATTTACACATAGGACTTTTCTCTCAAATGCGGCAACATAGTTGTGTTATGGAACACCATGTATCATTGATGTATCTTCTACATTATACGTGTCTTGCGATATTTGTTAATTTTCTTCAGTTTCTTCATACTTTTTTATGTTTTTTTTTTCATTTATTATCATGTCTAATTTTAGATGTAGGATAGCAATACTAAAATTACCACAAGAAACAGAAAAAGCACTTGAATCTACTTGTATGTTTAGAAGGCGAGAGCAACTCCTTTACATTTTTCAAGATTCAAGTATAATTTTATTTAGTTGTTTAGTTATTTAGAAGCATAAATAAAGAATTTAGAAGCAAGCATACTAATGTATTCATCCTTGTCATTGCGAGGTTGTTGAACGTAATATGTTAAGATAATCAAAAAAATTTATAGGTACCTACTTACTATCTTATTATGTAGTTGGTAGTGTTTTATTGCAAAAGTATTTTCGAATTATTAAGTTAATTGAATTTTCCTAAATTAGTAGGTATCCATCAAACCAAACCTAGTTTTAAAATAGTGGGCAAATTAAATTTTAAATTAAGTATTATCTAAATATTTTACGCAATAGTTCAATAATGATTTTTGTGTCAAATCTTTTGGTTATTGAATACTTAGTTGAAGTAATATTCTACTTGTATTAGAGTTCTTAACTTTGTATTGAGCTCAGTAATTTTATTATCGGAAAATTACATTACTCTAGGATTGAGCGGAATTATTATCTATTATTTAAAAATTTTACAAAAAAATTTTTTTTAATATAAATGTGATTGCAAAAACAATCACATATGAAGTACAAGTCAGCTGTTCAAAAAAAAACAAGTTATCATCACAAAGAAAACATTATTGCATTCAATAAAAAGGCATGACAGAATTTACAGCTGTGATAATATTACATGACAGTATGTAAGCATTGTGGATAACAGTCACAAATTGACACAGAAGAATAAATCTAAATCAATTTGCGATTTCGTTCTAGATACATTAGAACCTCCTTACAATTAGGTACTCCTCTTAAAATCTTATGATAATAAATTAAAAATCGGAATGGGTTTATTCACATTGAAGTATAAAATAAAATGCGTGATAATGTTGTATTAATCTCATAAGGAGTAGAATCCGGAAAGAGTATCTGTTCTATGATGTTTTGGCTTGCAAAACAACACACATTAGAAAGTAGAAGCATTATTTTTCCAAAACGATTAGGCTTCTTTGTAGCACAATGTTTCTGTAAAAGTAGCAATGCTTGATCTTGCAAATTTTCTAATTGCAATGCTGGAGAATCATCCAATAGTTCTGTGGAGATAGAAAGTTATGGAATAATAAATACCCTTACAATTTTTGTAGGACTATAATATTAAGATAATTTTTTATAATTTTACGCTAGAGTAATTTAATTATAATGTGTTTAATTACAGATTTACCTTTGCGATATAGTAAAGCAGTTTTCAAACAGTCATATTCTGTTAAATCCAGGCAGTGATTTATGATTCTTCTTAAAAAACCTGAGATTTTTTTTAAATCAACGTTGTTACGTTTGGTTTTTGCCGTAATTTCTAAGAACAAAAATTGACATTAATTCGGTTCGTCACAATAAAATAAATGAAAAAACTTAAACTAATATATACCTTGATCAAAACAAAAGGTGCACTGAGCAGCCGTAAGAATAAATAATTCCTTCCAATTGTTCTGTAAAAGAATAACTTGTTCCGTGTTCTTCATTTCATTAAACGCTATAAGCGTATGTAACCATTTCACAGCGGCTACTAATAATCTTACAGCGGAATCATAGTGAGCATGTCCCAATAGTAACCCATCATCATAAAATGATACGTTTGTTACTCTCGTGCAAACAATATCTTCGAGACAAGTTTTTATATCCTCTTTCGGCTTTAGCGGTGTTTGCCGGTCGTTAAAATTTTTTGATACTTCTAACATTTTTTGACAGACAGTTGAATGCAGTTTTTCAGTATGTTTGGGTACCAGATGAATTGGTGGTTCGAAATGGCTTAGTGAATGATGAGATATCTTCTTGGAATCTATAGAAGTTATAGCATAATTAGGTCATGCCCGTCATGCCATAAAAGCACTGATAAATAATATAAACGCTACCCAACGCTTTACCTTCAGGCTTTCCTTCGGCTTGACAGTTTGTACGTAATGCTTCTTCAGAACTGGTAACTTCATCTTCTTTGTTTTTATCCAAGTGTTGTGAATCAGGCTTATCTGATAAATTAATTTCATTTGAAGAGCAAGGTAACGCATTATTATCTTTCAAATTTACAGATTCTGAAACACAGTAAATTATTTATTCACTTAATATCTGAGAAGTTTTTTACAGCTTTATTTCTTTATAACGCAACTTACTTTGTAAGCTGGACGAAGCAGAAACGTCTGAAGATATTACAGAGGGATAAAATATGTTTGTCGATAAATATCCTGGATGTGTCACAGGGTAATGCAAGGAAGTAGAAAATAGCGGAATTTTGAACGGACTAAGAGGATTAAGTGTACCGACTTGTGGACTTAAAAGGGGGCACATGTGCGATGTTTCCGAACCAATAGTCCCCGGTATTCTGGACGTAGTAAATTCTTGATATGGCGTTCGTTCCAAAAAAGAGTTGTGTACATTTGGATCGGCAAGGGTTGGTACAATTCCGCTATATGAGTGTATAGACGGAAAAGTAGGGAAACTTAAAGGGGACGGAGTGGGAATAAAGTTTTGTTGCCGTGAAAAACTATATCCGAGTTTCTGCAATGCCAATTGATGTTGTATTGTTACCGCTGGACGGGGAGCTCGTTCGTGTTGCACAGCTAAAAGCAGGTATTACAAGAAAATTTAGTTCATTCAGTCATTCATGAAAGAACACTTCAAAAACATTTAGATTTTGATTAAGTGTAACATTAAAAATTGGGTAAAAGGTACATGATACATAGATTACTCAGTAGTACGGTCTAAATTTATTTTCAACTGAAATCCTACATTGGTACATATGTAGGTACCTAGGTACATATAAAAATTTAGGTGGAAACTAGGTCTTACTATCCAAGGGTTACAATTAGAGGACCTTCGGAGTTTCTTATACATATATATATATATATACGTTTGCAATTGCTATAGTTTTGGACGTTAGGTATAATTTCATAGTTTATACTTCTTAGCAGAGCTTGCACTATCAACACGAGCGCGCTTGTGATTGTGGAGGAACAAAATGAATAAGACAACCTACATTTTTAGTGATAACAAAGCTATGTACCTCCAAAGCATTACTTGGCAAGAGTAGATTCTGTATTGACGCTTAAATAGAAATCAATTCTGATATTTGCTTCAGGCTTTATTCATTTTATAAAAATACAGCTATGCAATTAGAATTTAGCTAACAGAATGTATCCATCAAATATTTTGTAAGGACATATTTTGCAACGCATATTTGGACAAAAATGTGTATCCTTTTTTATTTCGAAATACCCTAGACAATTGAGAGTGTCGCTGTTCAAAGGTGAATAGTTGAGATTAGAGGACTGACACAAAAGAGCTTCAAGTTTCGAAGAGTCGCAAGCAAATATCTGCCCTGGTCCTGAAATAATAATATCGGTCAATAAACTGAAATATCTATTATCCTGACTTTGAGTAAACCTTGTGTTCTATCTACAAGCAACCTACAGTAAATACATTAGGGCGGCCAGTGTGCTCACGTTGTTATAAAAGACACCCTATCATCAACACTGTCGAGTGTTAGGGCGCAATCAATTTTGTATGTAAATAAATATCTGTGTGAATAACGGCTGTTTCTGACAGCTTCGGTTTACCAAGCTTTACTTTAACGCCACTAGTAAATTGATCTTACATTAGAAGTCGAACGCAGAAATATAATAACAAAGGCCATCTATTTAACTTGAACATAAATAAGCAAATCTGAATATCATCATGACAATTAAAGAGTTTGCATATCATTTTTATCGAAAGTCTTATAACTATTTAATACAATATTAATAGCATCTGTTTTATATTTAATTATAAATTTATTGAATACTGTCAATTATATACATATACTTTAACCAACAAAGTTACATAAAGTAATTATGGCATGGCGATGATATAAAGCGTTTCAAATAATATACGTCAAGTTAAATTCTTTTTCGTTACGTACATAAATCAATAATTCCACAGTAGCCTCATAATCAATACAATCTAACATTTCCGTGTGAACGGAAGCCTGGCTGTTGAAATGCCAAATGGAATGAAAATATAACCCCAGGTTTTTCTGATTCACCACTTAACTGCCACTCGTGTACGGCAAATACTTGAAATGTTTCCTAATGGAAAAGACATGCTACGAAAGAGGAACTCTGGATAAATACTTTATAGACAAGTGCTTGGTCGTGTCCGTCATCGATTACCGTTCAACATTTTGATGTAGTTATATATTTTATAGATCCTGTAGGCAAGTAGTTATTTGCTTTTTATTTACTGTGTGAAATGTGACGAACTTAGACTGATTTCAGGTGTGCAAACATCTTTCATCTAGGCACTTTGTTAATTAGACCTAAAAAAATTCATTGCGTAGATTTTCTGACGTGACTGTCCATCTGGTACGTGATTACCGGAGGCTATAGACTTTACAACGTGATTACCACCACCCTATGCGCTATGAAATGTCCTTCATAAAACGAGGCTTGAGGAGAGTACATACTCCGGTAGGTGGCGCCTTGGCTCTGCCGCTGGATTTGCTGACGTCCATTAGCGACAGTAACTGCTCACCATCAGGTGGGTATGCTCGTCCGCCTAAGACACGAGATCGAACCCTCAACTGTATTGTTGAAGTTGTTGGGTTGAAGGGTTTCAAGCCGGAATGCATGATTCGCGACAGAAATAAGAAGAATAGTGATTCCTACGCGTACGGCTTTAATATACTTACGCTCAGTTAATTACATATAATACAGTTTTTTACATTTAATATTAATGGAATAATACATATTTTAACACGTAAACAGTTATAAGCTATTTTCACATCGCACAGGCATCGCGTCAATTTGTGACGTTGGCGTTCTTCCTATGAATGAAACAACGCGGACTTGAACATCGTACCAGTATTATGTTGCTTCGGGCAAACTACTATTGTAAGCCGAACGTAACACATCCATCTCCGTCTACGTTTTATTTATAATACTTGTCTTTTTTACCCGTTATAAAATGCTACTAAAGTGCCAAAAATAATGGTAAAAATGGCTGGTTTTCTACACATACATATTAACATAAAAAGAAAAAGAAAAGTTATCACAATAAAATAGACAAGCCTGCATTTTTTTCCCTTCCTAAGCTGATAACTTGAGAGGCTATTTCGCCTTGACGTGTAGGTGAGCTCACGGGGCTCAAATCGAAGTGTTGCTAACACTGGCCCTAGCAAGAGCAGCGCTTTGTCAAATCTACCACTGGATCGGAAACGCGACCCCACTGAGAAGATCCGGCGAGAAACTCAGTGAGCTGTGTCTATGGGTTAATTAACTCGTCGAGCCCTTCGTCGCGAGCGACGGGTTCGGCGAGAACGGTGACCGGTGCTTGAGGTACCTACAAGCACCGTTGAGGATTCGTAATGACGTGTGAAGCCTGCTGAGTTTGTTTCGCTGGCTCTACTTCGGATTGTGGTTCTTTTTGGAACCAACTATAGAGTTAACACTTATTCGAGGCCATCACATTTTGACATTCGACAAGTATGAATAAAATAAATGATTTGTATTAGCTTAGTATGATTCAGCTTTAAACTAAATTTAATTAAATTTGGAATTTTATTTGCAGGATCTGCAGGTTTTTGATAAAATCAACAATATGTTTTTTGGGAAATTAAGAAATCTGTATTTTTCGAAAGCTAGTTCCAATTATTTATATTCAAGGGACAGGCTAACAAGTTTCTCGATTTCTTAATACTTTCGAATCAAGTTTTCTTTAACGACCAAGTAATCAGAGAACTACTAATGACACGGTTTTTGTACATCTTTAGCTCAACTTTAAAAAACAACAATATTGAATTGGATATAAAATAAAATCAGATCATCCAATAAGTACCTACATTGTTCATTGTTTAAGATATTGGTTTAAATTGATATTTGATTCCATCGTTGATTTGGGTATAGCCAATAGAAGAAAAGAAAAATATAGGACTTACCTTCTTTTTTCATGTTTACTCTGAGGCATTTTGAGAAACGACATGCTTGGCACTGGTTTCTTCTCGTCACGTCTACAATGCAACGACCGCTTTCCTTACACACGTAATCTAAATTACTAAAAGAAGAAGATTGTAGTTGGTTATTTTACCATATATAACATTAAATGATAATATTAGTTCAATATTATTATGGACTATTATTTAACGGGTTTTTACTTTACTAGGGTTGTCTACCACCAGTGATCATGACAATTGCAATAGCGCCAAAATATTGAGAACTCATGAAATATAAAAATCGTGAAGATAGCCCGTTAAATGTGTAATAATATTATAATATATGTATGTGTAATGTGCGCGAAAGCTGCGAAATAGCTGCGAAAGCTTAAATCAATTCGTTATCTTTTTTTATATAAAAAGATTTTTGCGAAATGTGTTTACCTAATTTGTGATATACAGATAACCCTCCTATAATATGGTATTTTACAACCCGATTCCACTCTAACACGAAAAGAAAAATTCCCCAAAACCATCTTACAATACAGTACCTAGGTACTTCAACAACACTATAACGAGATTATGTTAAAAAGTATTTACGAAATTACATTATATACCATGAAGACACAATATATGGGAATAACCGAACTTTTACTGCATATTTTGTATGTATAATAGGTAAAAAATACATACAGGCATAACTGAGATGTTTCATTCAGAATAAATATTCGCATTTTTGTACTAGCTTCTAGTCTCATATAACACGGTCTCGCACAACACGGGAATTTGTAGGAACGTATCTACCGTACAGGAGGGTTACCTGTATTATATAAATAACATGCATTAATACCGTCTGATGCTCCTTTTAAAGAAACCTCTGCAGCCGTCGCATGAAGGTACGCCGTAGTGTTTCCCTGAGGCCTTGTCGCCGCAAACTCGACAAAACGCTTCCGGTTTACAATTTCCTATTTCCATGATAGTTTCGGGCTGAATTAGAATAATATGATATGAATTAAAAAAAAAAAAGGGAAAATACATCAACCGAAAAAAAACGACCATATGCGTTGTCCGAGAACTCTGCCACAACTTAGAAATGACTCGATGAAATTGAAAGCCCTCGATTGATTTTCATTAAACATATCCAAGAAACTATGAAGGGTTTTATTCTCCATGCAAGAAACATTACTACTATATCGATTAAATTAGATTTCAAATTTAATTTAACTGCTTTATAATAGGTAAAGCCGTTTGTCGTTTACTAAGTCAGAACAAACTTATCAAAGAAACCATATCTACAATTTATGAAATGTTAAATTTCTACGATTAATATCATTTTAAATACGTTTTAACTTGTGGTATGAACTACAATTACCAAATTTTTTTTTACCAATAAGCCTTGATGGATTCTGTAAAATAATAAAACAATTAATTTTCTTTTTGGAAGACATAACGATTTTTCATATTACGGAACTTTAAAAATACGTTTTAAATAAATAAAAAATTCCCAGATCTCATTCTCTAAAAGTAACATAAGAAATCATTGAAAATATACTAGAGCTACAAAAATAAAATTGTGTTATTAGGATTTTCATCAGGACCACCAGTACGCGAGATTCTAATTGGACTTCTCCTAGTTGTTAGAAATAATATAGACAGTCAGGATACATAGGAACAACGACACACGATTGAGGCAGTACGTATTAGAAGTTTGTACATTTTTAGACTAACGTAATTTACTTAAAGTAAAACCATTAAAATTTGTGAAACAGTGTTAAATATTTGCATACAATTTCAAACACAATAGCTCAATCAAATTTGGAAATAGGGCACCCTTCTCAAAAGCTAGGAAACAATATGGTTTTAAAAAAATATTGCTATATCATCGACTATGGATATTAATAATCGATTGATTATTATAATAAGGCGACTGGGGCGTAACATGAAAATAACTTCTCAGTGTCAGCTGGGATAAATGGGACTTAGATAGCAGTTTTATCAGATTACCATATTACTCTTTCTAGCGTATGTAATCTACAAATATTGCGGTTCTTTTGGAAATTTTTACCTTTACTTTGTCTCTAGATAAAATACACTTGAAGATATACATAAAGTACGGTTTATCTTAGATCTTTATATTTTAGATAATCCCAACGAACATGTACTGTCACCTGCACTAACATTAGTATTTATAATAAATTGTAATGGTTACGCTTATTATGATATATTTTAAGGTTTATACCATAACGAATAGTATTTATTAAGTTTACGTAATACAGAGAGATTTCAAACAATATTTCATTGATCAAAATGTTTATTTTAGTATAAAAGATGGTATATGAAATCAAAGTAAAATTATTAAGATCTATTTATTATTCAATATAATAAAACTTAAATTTATACAAATCTGTACAAATATCTGACTTATGCTCCTATATTAGGTATATTATTGTTATAAAATTAGAAATAAATATTCAATATTATGATTCAATGTTAAGGTTTAACACATTTTAACAGTAAGTATCAAAACTAAATAACATAATATAAGCTCATAGGTAACGTTTACTTTCCCATTTGTTAAAAAATGTTCTACGTCTATCTAAGTTATTAGAGAGCTTTTACGAATCGGCACCGTTCGGCTGTTGGGTAATTGTTATGGGACAGGTGCTTTAATTCTCACGAAACTCACAACTAGGGAAGGTGACTTTTTGAGGTTTAACAGGGTTTAATAATATTGAATCTATGTATAATATTATAGTCAAGCTTCTTACAGTGTTAAATACCTATGTATGTAAAGGCGTAACTCAAATTAACAATTTGTTTTTGTTTTTTTATGGACTAAAATAGCAGCAGCTCGGCTGAATCTTAATACTGTACATTGGTTTCACAAAATTACAAAAAAACATATTTTCCGTTTATATTCTGGCTAATTCCTGTGTCGGCTTCGGATGTGATACCTTAATCCTTGTAAGTTGACAGGCCAATATTTCGTTTGATGCATATCCATGGTAGGTCAGTCAAGCATGAAACATAAGTACTGTGTGTTTGTATAATATACGTATATTATTATTTTTCCTTAAAAGAATTCATCTACCGCACGACTTACGACGTTAAATAAATACCTGTATCAGGATTATAAAACGTATTTTTAAAAACATTTGACTTTTTTGCTTACGATAATTTCGAAGCCTATGTACCACCTACATAAAGACATAAATACGAACACCGATTGAGCTACTAAATTATATTAGTTCCAAAGAATATCATTTTCTTATCTTAAATAATTCATCCATACATAATTATGAGTTTGAAAAGAAAATAATAGTATCATTTTCAAAGCCATCAACAATACTATCGATGAAAAATGTAACTGCCGGCAAAACATTGACATATTTTCGTAATTGTGGATGGCGTGACGTTACAGGTCACAATTACACCAAATGTGCGGTGAAAATTATCGGGGTCTTGAGTCGAATTATTCATTATTGACAAATATAACAGGTTTGCAGTAATATTCACGGTAGATTTGTGCAGTAATGTCGCCGTTAGATTCAACACTAAGTAATTATGCATTAATATTATGGCAGTATGATTAATTTAATTGTTATTTAAATGTAAACCAATTTTACTAACAGTCATGTTACGAGTTAATTTTAAAAGGCGTAATTTATTGTTAATAGTCATAATTAACCGACTTCAAAAAAGGAGGAGGTTCTCAGTTGGCCTGTATGCTTTTTTTATGTTTGTTACTTCATAACTTTTGACTGGGTGAGGCGATTTTGATGAGTCTTTTTTTATTAGAAAGCTAACGTTTTCCGTGTGGTCCAGTTCTGATAATGGTATCCATGAGAAAACCATATAAGTCTTAAATTTGCATTAAGTACGTGCGCGACAAATAGATGAATAACACAATATCACGCCAACCGATTTCGATAATTATTGTTTTTAGTGTATATTAATTTGTTTTGGAATATCTTTTTTTTTCTATTTGAAGTAGAAGAGTTTTTGTCAAGTTTTTACAATTATTTTACATTATGCCTCTACTCTCAAATCTAAAACCCTCGAAACGTACCTGTGTCGTTTGTAGAACATATTGTTGAAATTATTAAAGTAGTATACAATTATTCTATTACGAGAACCCCACGGTTGTTGCGTGAAGTCGCGTGCCTTGTAGAAAGGGCGGCAGGCGGTATGTTTCTATGACATTTGAACTCTGACCTGAGTCTAGTGGAATTAGGGGAACGAGAAAAAAGTAAATCAAATTACGATTTAAAAAAAGTACCTACACGTTTGAACTGACTTTTTAAATGTTTGCTTAGTTTCGATGGACATGAGATTGTTTGAATGATAAATATGGAAAGAATTACAAAATTTAGATAAAAACATTTTGTAATGAACTTTGATAATTATTTCTTGTATTGTCTTATCAGGCCACAATTGAAAATACCTTTAACAATTTAGTGGCCATTCTGTTTTGCAATTGATGAAGTAGCGGTGATGAAGTAACGCTGTTTTAAATGAACCTCAAGGAGTATTTTTAGTTTTCACACTCCATAGGAAACTGCATCGGTAGTCGCTGTGGTACCAACTTTAGCTAAAGCAAGAACCGGCAATAGAGCTTTCCGTCACCTAGTTTTTTGTGTTAGACATGTGCATACTGAGTGCCAAGCTTAGAAATACCATGAGTTATAAAAAGTGAAATTCAGTATGACAGACGAAGACTGGTTCGACAGCAAAGAAGGCCCGCAAAGAAATATGCTTTCTCCAGTTCCGATTCATTTCCATCTAATTCTTCTACGATATAGTGTACCTACTTGAGCTGGAGATAGAATTTCTATTATCGTTTGCCATAAATAATCGTTATTAAGCATTTTACTCATGAATGTTTGATAAGCCACACTGCTCCTTGAGATATGAGATTAATATTTTGCTATATCGTTAGAGCGTTTTGTTATTGTTTTACTGTCCACAAAATTGGACAGTCAATTGTAAAAATACATGCCCCAAGTCTCGTTCTAGAACGGACAAATTTGTGTACTTCTATCACCCGGATGCTTGGATGTCCTTAGTCACTATTCACACTATGCGTGGCAACTGGGTGGACCGAATATTGAAGGCTAGAGATCAGTCGAAGACTCTGCTACTTTCTAAGCTAGGAATCACAAAAGAATTTTGGGGAAAGGGAGAATTTTGGAGCCTACAGATCTATCACCCAAATACCTACATGGTGTCAGATTTTCAATTGTGTGCAAATTTTCAAAACTCTGACTATAAACTTGGTATATTTGAAGAAATAATGAAGCCATTTCATTGTTTTGTAAAAAATTAATAGAATTTTTTTCAAACGCTCTTTTACAACATTTCTCGAATCGTCTACATAACTTTAACAATTTATGAATTAAAACCATTCCAGAATAGGCAGCAATATCCATCTACATATATAAAAATGAATTGCTGTTCGTTAATCTCACTAAAACTCGAGAACGGCTGGACCGATTTGACTAATTTTGGTCTTGAATTATTTGTGGAAGTCCAGAGAAGGTTTAAAAGGTAGATAAATGTGAAAATGTTCGGAATTTAATAAAAATAACAACTTATTTTCCCTTTGATGCGTCCCCCGTCGGCGGATTCCTTTTGTTTGTTTTAAGTTTATTTTATACAAAAGTTTAGGTCTTTTATTTATCGATTGAGGCACTACGAATTCTGCCGGGTTAGCTAGTAAGCAATATTTTTCGGATGTTATTGACTAAATCTTTCAACTGTGCATTGTGGACTAAGCCATTAAAGAAGTTAGTTTCCTTCAAAGTAACTTACTAGTTCTTATTTTTAATGCGCTTTTATTAGCTTCAGACGTTATTACAGAAGGTTAGAGTTCATGTTCAAATTATTTTCTGCTGGCAAAGTCTGATGGAGACAGTTGAGCTTACAGTCATTCGGAATGAAATTTTCAATGCAAAATACTTCTCTTATCATCTAAACGGTATTTAAATTGAAAAAGGACGGAAGTAAAAAAAAAACAACATCGAAGCTAGGAATAACTTTTTTACTCGGCAAATCAAAGCTCTCTAATTATATAAAACTTGAATAAGTATCATTAACACAATTCAAATGCTCATTTTCTAGAAACTAATCATTTTCTGCATTTACTTACTAGAGATTTCATAAATTTGGCATTTTAGTTACAAAAGCTATAAACAGCTACTCACATTCAATTCAAAGTTAACCCAAAAGTTTTTTTATGACGAAAGTAATACCTATTTAATGTTATAGCTACTTATCGATCCATAACATTTGAATTTTTCTATCGTGAATTGTAATTATTAACTTAATTTTTAATTAATTTTTATTCACATGCAGTTTTTTACAGCCTCAGATATCGCATTCCTAGTAGGTAACAAATGTTCGCAATACGATAATAGATTAATTAATTTTGTTAGTCTAATAACAATATTTAGTGTTCCCCTTTTACTGCGGTTAAGGTTCGGAGCTATTTTTATTTTGAGATATACTTTTTTACCTACTTTAAGCAACTTAACAGTTCTTCCAAAATTCGAAATCCCTAAAATATATAAAATCCTTTTTTCTTCTTCTAAATAGGTAATGTGAAATGATTTTTAATTAATTTTAGACTATTTTTAACTAATTAAATTGTCTGATTAAACAGTAAAGGGAATGGTCTGTGACACTAAATTTTAGTACTTATATAAAACAGCATTGACTCAAACTCCAATGGTTTTTATTTGGCTTTTACTTATATGTAATAAGCTTATTCTATTGTCCAATTGTTGGAACCTTTACTGCATTATTCAAGTTGGGCAGTGTTTGTTATGTTTGATAGCAATTTCCTTAGGCATACCTGAATTATTTCCGGAAGAAATAAGCCGTGGGTGAACCTACTTACAATTAAACAAAACTTATAAATTACGATATTCAGCACATGATACAATTATATATTGAAAACTCAACCCAAGCAGTAAAAACACAGACCTTAAATTCGCTTCACTGCTGCCGCAAAATGTTCAAACATGCTCAAAATGTCGTTGTTTTGACAGTTGTATTCATTTATAAAACAAAGGTTTTATTTACTGCTTTAATAAACTTAGCCATAAAACATGCACTCCTAACCGACAAGCGTCCTCCATTTAGGGTCGTTATAAATTTGGATAAGCCCCGGAAATTGGCGGAGATTGTAATTAACTAAGATTTCGAAAATAGCTGCATGGCAAATTTTAGGCTAGTATATTTTAAACAATAATCAATTATATTTTTACATAATAGAAATCTGACAACGTATGTAAATTACAACAATATAGTTATAGAACTTACCTATTCCTGATGACAAAGAAAATTGATTTTCCTTCCTCATTGAGTCGACACTAAATGATTATTCTGACTGCACTGATATTACTGTCAGGGTAAGGACGACAAGGTGGGTGGGAAACCTCAAGAAGGCGGAGCGTTATTTCAACCCCTATTTTCGTATTTATCCATTGGACGGTTAAAAGTGTGGGCGTGACGATTCTTCGTCAACTTCAGGCTCATTAAACCATAACGATAAATCAGGATCTTCAATAGTAAAGTAAGCCTTTGTTCGAATAAAGACGTTTATATTCTAAAGTAACAGGACATTTTCCTTTTGCACGTATAATATTTCCCCAATCCCTTAACGAAAAACGATATTATCCAATTTATAATTAAATTATTATTAAATTCTAGCGATGTTTTTTATGTTTGTTATATTACAGCACACGCTTACAAATTTTGAAATAAGATAGACATTTCTTTAATTTCAATGGGCTTAAGTTCATGTTGTGAAAATCGCCGGTCGCAAGTTCGAGACGCCTACCAATTGCTCAATTGCTGATACTTATTATAATTTCAATACATCAGCGGTATCTGTTGATTGGCTATTTGCAATGGATTTCACGGTTAAATTACTAAAATAGTCTATCAACATAAGTTATCAAAAAGGTCAGTTTTTATGTAGGATGCTATTCACGAATAGACTGAGGTCAAAATGAACCAATGCGAAAATGAAGAAAAGCTATTAGAGGTGCATTTGTTTTTGTTTGACATGGGTTCTTTCAAGCTTAGTTCCCATTTATTTGTTTAATTTTTTTTAAGTAATTCTATATCGAGAAAAGTGTTTGACGCGTTGCAGCTGTTCGATTCAGGATGGTATTTCTTGCGTTAAGGAACAGAATAAAAAAAAAAGATAATATAGTTCGAATCACAAACGAATAACGGTAGCAAGTCCAACTGAGAACTATATTACTTTATCATAATATTTTGCGGCTTCAGTTTCAAAGTTTAATGTTGAAACAGAACAGCGCGTAGGTAGGTACATAAATTTTTAAATAATATTATCTTCGGCTGATGTAAACATGCTGCTTTTATGGTTTATGAAAACTGTACAGAGCGTGTTAATAAACTACAGAGCTGTTGGGTTCTAAGTTGTTCTAATCAGTAGTCTGTTCCTTATATACAACCGGAATGTGTATCTTAGTCCGTCTGTGTGTCCCGACAGACACTAGGATCCTGCAAAAATATGCTCTGTTTTTAATTGATCTATATAAATATTATATACAAGCATTTCTAAATATTTCGTAAATGTCCTAGTTGATCTGAGTAAAGAAACCTTCCGGATCTTTTATTTATTCTGAGAAATATACGAAACGATTAAAACAATAAATACAAATAAACCAAAAGCAGCAATAAGTATTAGGCGTGTTGTTACTCCACGATAATGTTCCTGGTTCTTTCGAACCTCTTCGGAAGCTCGGAAGCTCTTCTTTAGGCAATCGGGTAACAATTCCAATTTACCGAATCCTTTAGACTTGAACCCAAAACCCCCTTTAAATCCTAACTTTACATAAATTAAATTTGCGTGAAACTAATGTTAAGGAACGAATTTTTACCCAGTAAGAGCACTGAACAGTGCTCAGCGTATATCGGAACATAGCCTTCGCTGCGGTCCAACACACTTCACTGTTTAAAACTGCTAAATTCATCCTATTTCCACTTATTACACCAGCGCTATTTTGGAGAGTCTTCGAAGGATAACTTACTGTTTACATGTGAAATTTGTTTCAATTTGTCCCCCATACAAGTTGGTGCTCCTTACCTCTACCCTCCAAATACTATTTTTATAACCCTTTTGGTCGACTGATCTAGTCAACTGTACCAATGGGACCGGGTTCCATTTGCTTGGTCTCGAAGTCTCCCAACTTAACCACTAATGATTAATATCCATTTATTGCAAAAAAATATATTGATAAGCGTATCTGTCAAAGTAAATTGAAATTGAATGAAAGATCAATGGGAATAAAATTAGTTAAAAATTTAAAAAAGTAATTAAATATTTTAGGTGCGTTTTGTCTTTGTTATCCTGTTGGGAGTAACAAGCGTTACCTAATATTGATTTTCAAGAACGACTCACTCATGTTCCGTTAATTATATATTTGTCACTAATATGGATAGCATGAAGTATTACAACCAACAGCACCAAAAAAATATCCGAAGGTCAGACAATTTATAGAGCACCGCATAGCTAACTACTCGTTCAATTGTTGCCACCAAGATCAATCCGTAAGTCAAGTCAAACATCAAAGTTAATTACTAAGTAAAAGAACAAACAGCCCATTTTTAACTCATATACAATAATTAATAATCATGTATATTCAATTATTTTAATTTTTTGTGCCGACAAAGCCAACAAATTAAAACAAGATCGTTTGTATTTTATTTCTATTTATTTCTCCGTTCAATTTTGTAAAACACAATCACCCAAATAAAATCAAGTGTTATTAAAAAAGTGCATTACATGCATTAAGTAATTGTAATGTTTATAACAAGTAGGTACATACTTTACATATTTAACGATGGTAAATAAGTACATATCCTAATAGAAGTTTATTTGAACCAAAAATAATGAAAAGGTTGCATAATAATAATAATAATATTTGCATAATGAATAATCCAAATATTCACGGAAACAACATTTTGTTCTCGAGTCATGTTTGGGTACATCTGCCAAAATCTACTACACTACAGATCTAAGCAATTGGTTTTTCGTTACGAAAAATTTGATGTTCAAGCAGCAGTGACAGCAGGAATACTAGTATTTCACTAGTGTTTTCAAACCCTTCAATTTAGCATTGATGATGGCGATATTGCTCATAGGACATACTTCTACCTTTTTTAACAATTCCGTTACTGGCTGTGTAGCCTAGTGCGAATTTACCCAAAATGTAAACGACTTTAAAGATCGTATATCGACTTTACCGTTCCCTGGCTAAGGTGTTAAATTGCAGTGTTTTCAGCTGATTTAAAAAGTGTAGGGTACGTTTCCGGTTTATTTATTTATTCATTTTCACTAATCTCTCTGTAATGTATGTCAATAGTAAACATTGAAACGCGGGGCGCGGCGCACACGCACGCACGTGTTTTCAGGCGCGCTCGGTATTAGTCCTTTGAGCGTGAACCGTCGATAAGTCGACTCTATGAAAGCGTGTAAAGTGAGGAGCGTCGGAATACCGAGGCATATTAGATATCGATCTATACGGATGTGTCTTACTTAGCGCACGGATGTATAACGTTTTTAATAACATGTTTATATAATAATTTAAAATTATTTTGCTGTAGGTACATTAAGCATTGATTTTCGTTTTTTTTGAAAGTTAATGTTATATGGTACTATTTTTCAATCCACTAATTTAAATTGCTAAAATGGTTAAATCACTTATGCTTGGCCGTGTACCTACGTCCATTTGACTTACCAAAAGTCGCTCCCTCATTCATATTTGCATCTCAACACTGCATTTACTTTCAACTTTTTCATTTCTATGTAAATTATTAAACTTGCCCGCATTTGTTAAAAAATGCATTAACTCATTTTAAATATAGCTAACGTTTACTAGATCTTCTGAATAAACTCGCACTCGGGGAAATAAATAGTGATGTGTTGTGTAGTAAATATTGTGGTTTTATACATAGAATTATTATTTTATTTTTCATAAGCACAGTTCATAAGTACAGTAAGTAGGTGATTGTAACAGTTTTATTGAATATATTTGTTATTTTATTGAAATATATGTCGCATATTAGAAGAAATAATTAACTAGATAGACGATACAATGACAATAATGAAATACACTCGCAGTGTAACAACACACGACATTTATATGATAAAATAAATTCTAAGAGCACACTTAAAATGTAACTACAAGTAATGTTATGTACTTGTTTCGATTACGGAAATAGTATAACATATCTTTATGATTTACATTACTTTTTTTATAAGAGATGAAATTTTGTCACGTAACACATTATTAATAAGTACATTTACTACATACATATATTTTAATTAAACTGTTTTGTTTGTTGTGTGATGATTTATTGTAACTATATATTTGTTGCTTTCGTTATTGTGACTTAACGTTTATTTTTTTTCGGAGCTCTCAATATTTGCAGGAGTACATTTTATATTTTTAAAATATTTTTATAAAATGAATATTTGCGTGCTTGTTGTTTAGAACGTGAAATATTTATTATCCTGACAAAGATTACGTTACGTAACGTAATCGTACGGTGTACAATTTCAACTAAAACGTATAACATGTACGCAGTAACGATAACGTCAGTCCACAGCCACTTCTAAAACATCTATATATATATATATATATAAAAGTGATAGGAGAAATCTCATTTCACCGTACATATTTGAAAACATAACATTAAAACGTTACAAACGATACAATAAATACGAAACATCAACGCTACAATTATTTCACAGTCATTTTTTTTTAATATAATATTTACTAGAATTAATGCTACACATACACTAACGTATATTAACTAGACGAGTAACACGATTTATATGTAAATGTAGGTACATAGAGATTTTCTGTGGTAATAAGGTATGTCACGCTAATGTAAAATGCAAATAAAAAACCGAACAGTGCGGTGATAGTTCAATGTGATGCTCTTAATTATTTCAGTGATATGCATTCCATGATAAGTATTTTATAAAATGAAATATGTTATGTGATTAATTTGATAACCTTTACGGTTTGCTTAGAGTCAGCGTACTACGGCGGTGTTATTTTCTTTTAACTTACTCCTGCTGACGTTTTCTCTTTCAGGACGGACTTTTGATCCTTCTGATTTCATCTATTCAGTTGTGTTTTAGAAATAGCACAATCTTATAGATTAATTGTTTATGGGTATGTTTGCGACTAATGTTTAATTATGTTATTAGTTTCAACAATCATTACATAGGTAGTAGTAGTACATCAATCATTATAATGAACCTCATTGCCGCAAAAAATCTGTATGTATCTCGTTATTTCTACAGAGTATTTATTATATTATAGCATTATATATGTATTGTTATGTATACTGGCAAGAATTCTATTTGTACTCATGTGCGCGTTCAACTGCTAAAATTAAAGTTGAACCCTTGTAAAGCCACGCCAAAACCGTGTTTAAAACAAATCAATTCCTGAAAATTAAGAGTACAAACGCGAAGGCTAAAAGTTCGATGTAATCATAGAAAATTTTCAAAGCCTGGTGCTAAACGTGAATTAAAAAGCGATTACATTTTAAGACAATTGTACCATCCTAATATTTATCATGCTTAATATTAATACGACATAAAGATACAATATTAACCTACAGATTAAATATTATGTGTTTACTATTCACTCAGCAAATTTTCACAACTTTATTATAAGTTACACTATTGTTTACATATAAAGCGAAGTCAGTGTGTTTGTAAGTCAATTACAAAAATATTCTACTACAGTGTAAGTATTTCTTACATGAAAATGGGAATGCGCTTAAATTGACATTTGTATTGTATCAAATACAAGAAACTCGTGAGTTTTCTCGGGTTATTTTTATTTTGTACGTAACGGAAGGATCATAACAAGATGGATAAGAAAATATATATTATAAATATTATTATTCGAACTATACGAAGTTAATAATTTTCATACAACACTGTAACTATATCTATTCCACTGTAACTACACAGATCTAAGCTCCTAAAATGCCCCACTACGTCTTTGGTCATCTAAATGCATTTACTGTTTTATTTTTCTATGTGCTCACGTTTGTAAGACGAGCTTCAATATCTTCCCGTCAACAATGTCATTAATTAATGTCAATAATCCGGCTCTAACCCCTGAATGTGAATTTGAAATGACAAAACCGGGTCACGCACGTTTCGTTACACTATAACTGTTATTACGCTATGTATAAAAGTGTGATCATTCATTTGGTCAGGTTTAGTTCAGCTTACCATTTTACACTGGGTATTAGGAGACCGCTTCCGAAAACGAAAATTTTGTACCTACAATTTGTAAATTTTGGGGAGCGCGGTATCAGCGCCGCACCGTGCCTTTGTGCGTGTAAAAGAAACGCCGCTTCCGAGCGTTCGTCGATCCGAGCATAAGCTGTTTTTGATTTTGTTTTTCATTGCTGGTTTTTTTTTTCAGTAATGTATTTTTAAGCTATTGCATAGCTTTTATCGCGGGCCTTGAGCGCTGCGACTGAATCAAGAAATTCCGTAACGAAAATAACCTGACACCCCCACTACGCCTACTATGTAGGTCGCGTTCAACACATTCACACGTTGCGCTTGTGTAGTGTTTGTGAATAAGCGCGTGGCGTGACGTCGCATTGCCGCATGCACATCATAAAAGGTCTGCCCATCTCTCCCTCGCGCGGTCAAGGTTATGAGTGTGAAGGGGACAGTTAATGTTTTGCTTTTGTTAATGTTTATAAATATAGCGTGATCTTATTTTATTGTTGTTTTAATATTAAATTATTATTGTCGATTTATAATTGCATAAGTTGATAAAAAATGCTATGCAATAGCTTTACCGCGGCCGTCTCCGAGTGCCACACGTGTTTTTTTTATAACACTATCGTTTCATTTAGCTGTACTAACATGATGAAGCGTAAATAATACTAATAAATCGTTTTAAAATATGTTTTTTTTTTTAAATCAGGATCGATTTTTTTTCGTCCCATCATCGAAAGTGCCATTAGTACTATCATCTGTCTTTGTTTTCCGCAGCGGTCTCCTAGCACCCAGTATACTGTACTAAATAAGCTGTATACTCGGTGTACTAGAAGGCGACTTTACCGTAATAAGATTCTGAGGTAGGTATAAATGATCTAAGAAAATACCTCTGACATTCAAAAACGGCAATAAAAATACATAGTGTAATAAAAATGAAACCCAAGACATTGATATATTTGTTTACCTATGATAAGTTGTGAGCCTGCACATCTCTGTACTAATGCCTCTGTCTATTTCTAATGCGAAGAAATATATTGAAAATTCACCAAACGCGTCTAATTACGGCTCTGTTTTATTTGTATTGTCTAATAAACGATTAAGGCCGTGAGTTTATCGGTGTAAAAAATAGCCGAAGATAATCGTCGAACCAATATATGGTCACACCAATAATACATCTAAGATTCCTTTCTACAATATTAATTTATTTTACAATTAATATTCATATTCATTTAAAAAACTTACGTCGAATTTGCACAATTTCGTTGCACGAATTATATGGATTGGCGTTATACCAATCCAATAACAATAATTATGTTCGTTGTTTTTTTTCTTTTTCTTTCAAAACTTTCTTGTTTATTTAGATGTTAATGATTATTAACTCCACAAACTATTCCGTAATATACCTAATTTTGATGGTCAGTTTGTATGGTAAGGGTTAGTCAATATTTTTATTTCCGTACGAAATTTCGACATTCCCAAAAAATTTGCATGTCTATTATATAGTAGAGACCATAAATCCTGGTGTGCGGGTTATTTAACAGCGTAAAATGTAATAAAAAATTGCATGAATTTTGGTTTCACGTCTTTAACTTTGAACTTGAAAAAGATATTTTTGTATTGTATAAATTTCATAACATTTTTGTACATATTACAAAATGACGAATAAAATAATGTTAGATCGTATACTATTTATAGTGCATATAATATGCTAACTAACGCCAATAACGCTTTTCGTAGGTTGCTGATGATGTAATGACGTATGCAGTACGGCTTGCTTGTCGTGTTTGGCCCCAAATGACGTCACACATAAAAACTACGTTTGTGGTGAATTTTGGGATTTGGTTTGAAAAATGAGACACTTCCGATTATATTATCGATTAGCAATTTTGCAATGCGACATAAAACTCCACGGAGTCGTCCGGATCGCATAGCAACATTTCTTGATTTTTTCTGTGTGACTCATAAAACGCCAACGTACGTACTGCTTCATGTATCAGAACTATCAAAAAAAAACTTCAATTTTTTTTTTCTCAGTGTGGACTATGATTCGATCAATCCTATACATAGATCTGCACACCGGCGCTAAATCATCTTATAATATAAGCACTTATCCGAATGGACACTATGAGCAATATTGGATAGGTAGAGTTTTGCCAATTTCGTGGCCAAACTGTTTTGCCAATTTCGTGGCCAAACTGTTTTGTTTTATACTTTTCTGTCGTCAAAACACAATATTTTGCAATATATTCCTGTATTGCGTTATTTTTTACTGGATCTTTTTTGTTATATCTTGAAAACAAACTTATTGATACTATATACTGCCCTCATGAATCGAATAAGGACTTCGTTAAATTCTTGTAGAGAAACAACTAACGTTTAAGTGCTTCGAGAATTCTATAACAACATTTACGTTACACCAAATTTCTTGTTAATATTTGGCAAGAATTTCATAATTTACTTATACAATTATATACACAAATTCATATGTACATTTTAGCTAATTTACACGTTCATATATAAACTCACTTGGAACTTCACAACAAACAGTGGTGTTTTCGTTAATTGGTCCATTTAGACAATAATTGTAAAGAGAGCAGAATATAATTTAAACCGTTAAACATAGAATACTAAGTGCACTGCGTTCATTCTTATACGTAATACACGAATTTGTACTATTACGTCACATTACAAATTTAAGCATGAAAACTCAAACTACGGTACAACGCCGCTCATCCCATTTCACATTAGCACCAGGCTTGATGCATATTTAACAATTTAAATATTTGAATCGCGTGAATAGTTCCGTAGTCTTATTTATTACAACAATAGCAAGCTACAAAAAAAAAGCGTGCTATTATACTTCTAAAGTGTGAGCAAGCACGACAAATTCCTTTCTATACCACAAAATATTACTGTTAATCACATCATACTATACGTTTATACCTAATATTTCATGCAATGATCCTAATTATTAAATCGTTACAACAAATACAAAACGGTGATATGTTTTCATTTGTAATACCTTATAATATAGCCGTATAACGTATTTAAAGTTTTTAAAAATTCACGGTGGTAATAAAGGCATTGAAATACATAAATCGCCTACGTCGCATCGGTGTTCGTGTGGCTAGAAATAAATAAGAGCTGACATTATTAATCGATAAATAGTACTAATCACAACGTAATTAACTTACTTAATGTATATATCTATTCCTATAATCTTTGGTGCGAAAAAATTAACTCATCTAACACAGGGCAAAGCTAATTTTCATTAGTTCCAATTTTAATATAGCGCGTAGTGTGGTGACATTATTTTTACGAAAATCTCCCGTAATCAGACCGCACTTTAGACATTTTTTTTTAAGTTTCGCAATTATTCAATCGCTTCATTTCTTTCAATAATATTCAATTATTATGTCAAAATCATGAATAAATACTTAAGGTTAAACCAGTGATAGACGATTGCTTGTGTAAAATTAGAATGAAGCGTCTCGCACGCATAACCTATTTTCGAAGTAACACGACATGAAACTACCCTCACGACATTATTCAGTTCCCATTTGTATCACGTCTCGTGATCAAATCGATAACGTCGCCAGTAGTCATTCTCAATTCAATAATAATTATAAAGGCGAGGTCGTACATCTACTTAACCGTTATTTACGTTTACAATCAACCATTTAGACATATAAGTAAAAAGTTGTACTCAGATAAAGGCGACTACGGTACATGCACGGTGAATTCGTTTTACATCGACCTTCAATGATCAAATTCATATTAATTACAAACACATCAAATCCCTAAAAGCGACGTCATCACCGTGCAAAATTACCATTGTATGACTTACTAATTAAATCACATTCATTTAATTATTATTATTATTATTTTTCAAAAAACTAGTACCTTCATATAAAAGTAGAGTTCAACGGTAAATAAATAATCAATTCAACAATATATATTTGTTTCTTTACAAGGCAGTCGTTGTAATATTGCTTACAATTTGTTGTTTAGTTATGATTTTTTTCCAAAAGATTTGGTACTCTACCGTTTCGTAAATACCTTACTAGCTGGGCTTGCATCACACGCGTGGACTCTAGAATTGTGACACGTTCAATCGGAAACGCACATTCTCAATTTTCGGACAAAAAAAAATTTAATCCGACTTCCTAAACTATGTTACGTGCTACATTCCTTCTTAATTTAACATCGCTTCCAGAAATTTCATTGAAACCATTTAACAAGTCGAAGGGCGAAAAGTTATTCGGTTTAACCGACATTTTTGCAAGTTTACAGGGGAGCCATTTAAAGTTTAAAATTTGAAAAAAATATCATAACAAAAAAAATTCTTCAACTATTTGAATGGGGTAAAATTGATTGAAGTTTGATTAAAAATATCGAATTGTTGATACTAAAAACAAATAAAACGAACCTTTAATTACAACGATAAATGTCGCGTAAACCAAATAGCATTTCAACATCCGGGGATATTCATATTGTAAACAAGTAAAAATTTTCTTTCTCAAATACATGCTATAATAATAAGCAAAGTTAAAAAAATGTGAATTTTCGTCAAAAATATCGTAAATCAAAAACGGATCGATCATTGATTTATTACCACGTATGATATTCAATTCATTTACATTTTGGTGATTTACCTTGTCACGAACTAAATTAATTTAATGTTAGCATAATCAAATTTTTCGGAAAATTTCACGGAGTACCGCTCGCATTATTCTGTATCTTGTAAACATCACAGCGAATGAAACTCTCATGTTTAAACGAGTTCTCATTCTTATTACGAATACATCGAATCTAAATTCTCATATAAATCTTTCCAAAACAACGCACGTCACATTCACGATACCCAGATTTCCGGTGCCTTACAACGACTCGATTGCTTCTTTTGCAAGCTCATTCATAGAAGGTCTACGAGACGGAGGTTACATATTTAAACACTACACTTTAGCATCTTATTGTCGATGAATTTGATCTAAACGGATTCCTCGTGAATTTTTACACAGACGATAATCCATTGATGCCGGTAAAAAACAATTTGACTCTGCTTTAGTATCATAAATACATAGGTGATTTATATTAATTGTCTCTTATACGAATGTTGTCGTTCCGTAGAACTAGTAAGGTGCTTGTAAAAATATAATATTCAAGAATATTATTTGATTTCAAAATTGACAGAACGATGTAGATTACGCTAAACACTAATATAACCGTCACATTTATCACTAACATTCAATAGAGTTTGGACCGCTACCCTCAAGAAGCTTCCTCGTTCATTACTTCGAAAGTTCAAAGACATTCTCTGAGAAAGTACATATTCATAAACAAATCTTTTCACTGACCAAAGATTTATCATTTGGCGTATTTCACACTAAGATACGGGTTTCTCGGTTTACTACCTACGATTTTAGACATTTATATCGTTTCAGATAAATTATACATAATTGTATTTAAATCTGATTTAAAGTGTTTATTCAATATTGCTTCCAACTACCTTAACTTTGGAGAATTGACAAAAGTTGCATTTTATTTTTTGAGTACAAAGCAGAAAAATCGCGTTCAACGTTATAATAAAGTAACAAAATTTACGATAAAAAAAAACGTTACAAAAAATAAATATCACTAGCGTAAAATATTTTACAACTTTTAAGGTTGAGGTGATGTTGAAGCGCAACATAAAAATTAAATTCCATTATCGATCGTATCTAAATACATTTTCGTACGATTTGGTTAACTTTAGTTTTTAATTTGACATATTTAAATGTCGGCCAGAAGCTCAGAGTAATAATGAGTGGCGCTCAAATAATCGACGAGGCGCCTTGGCAGTGGAAGGCTGCTAATAAGATCACGGCGTACGTACTTCAATATCACAAACCTGAAATAGGAAACGTACATTAGAATACTGCTATAAAAAAATCACATAGCAAACGTATTATAAATTTGTGTAATCACTGGCGTGTAAGGGCATTGTCGTGGCGTGTAACCTCTTTGACAGGACATACAACCTACAAGTAAGGGCATTGTCGTGTCGTGTAACCTCTTTGACAGTACATACAACCTACAACAACTGAACATAGATTAAGACAGAGACTTGACAGGTGATTTGAAAAGAAACAAAAGAAGGAAATGGAACGAGGATGGACGTGATTGGCGGCAGGCAGTACTTTTAATGCCTTCCTATAAGACGTATGTACACGAATCAGACAAGGAACGAACTGACCGTTCTCATATGTATATAAAATAGACGACAAATGAACGAATCGACCGTTCAGGCATACTGCGAGCCCACCCTGTTTACATCTGCGTTTTTGTGGTACCATATTCGGAGTCGTCGTGAATTTAATGATAAGACGCCAGATGCAACCCATTATACACATGTTTTTTTATCCAGCAAGCCAGTATCAAGAAAATTGTTTTTAACAATATGTTTGCGACCGACTTTCATGACAAAAACATCATGTATTAAAAATAAAGCTCGAAAATTCATAATATGCGTAGTTATTGAAAAAAGTTATCCCACGCGGGTAGGTTAGGCTACCGCTAAATTTACCGCGAAGTGGTCGTTCTTTCCGGTTTGGCTGGGGCTAAAACTGGGACTAGGCACGGCGTCGCAGGACCACGTTAATGTTTCGATAGATAGTAATAAATAGATCAAGAACAATATATTATTACTTTATTGAAATGAGATATTTTACAAAGAAAGTGCGGACGCTAGATCTTTTCGTTACGTATTACAATTGCATCTGTATGCGCTCGGTCAGTATCACGCACACTCGGTCGGAATCCCTGCCTCCTCCTATGTGCTTAGTGTGAGTTTATTAACTTCTCGATCGTGTAAAAGTATACTCAAATTTGTATTTGAAATTTAAGCATACTGAATTCAAGTAGATTATAACTGTGAAGCCGCATCAAAGAAATAATATAAATACTGTTACAATAAAAAATACAATTGCAATCGGAAAACTGTCATACTCATTAATAGGTATTTACTGTTTTCGTACTTTCGCATTGATTCTTATTAAATTTATTTCCAATATTAAAATGGAATGAGATAAACATGAAAACCGTTTTGCATTAAGCAGAGCATTTTTTAGCCTCCTCATTCGCTTGGTATTAATCGATTGTGTAAATTAAAGTGTAAAGAAAAGTTCACTGCTAGAGACAAAAAAAAAATTTGGCCGTCCTTGCCGTATCGTACTAAAGGCAATCAAAGCAGCGACAGAAAGAATCCCAAGAAATCGTGTCTTGCAACTAAATATTTTATCTAGAGGTAAATGTAGGTATATGGTACCCAGAACAGTGACAAAAACGACAAAAAATATGACTTAGTACTTGTAGCTTCAAAGAAATGAAGTATTCATTACTGTTAAGTAAAATAATAAATAATTCAAAATAATTAAAAAAATAATATTGGTAAAATGAAAACAACTTCTTAGGCAAGTAGTACGTAAAAGGAGCTAACAGTAAGACTGTAGTTACTACTATGAGAATATTTTCTACTATTGATCAACGTCAATTCAATAAGTAGAACAGCCCAGTTTAAGCCTGTAAATGTCTCAATTAGTCTGTACAAAGTGAGGAATATCCGGCTTCAGTAATGGTTTGATGCATTAGTTATCAAAGAGCCACTAAGCTATATTTCGTTAAAAAGTTTCCAGGTGTGATATATATACGATTCTTGAGTGGATGGTTACTTAAGAAACCATGTTCTCTTAAGTTCTCTTAAGAAACCATGATCGATTATCTTTCAGAAAATACTTAATACAGGATCATAAATCTGCATCCACACAAACGTGAATTGAAATGAGCGGCTTTTTATTCGAGCTGAAGACTGGCGATCGTCTCCATCTTAAGCCGCTTGATTATGCTTTATAGTCTCTTTTAATTTTTTCTGAACGCCACGACCCTTTTAAGTCCCTAAATCACTTCTTAAGATTGGCGAGTTCTCTCATAGCGAAAATGCAGGTTTCAATCGATAAAAATCATTTTGAATGAGCTTCATTATTAATACACAAAGTAATCCAGACCACAGTAATAAATGTTTCATATAAAGAAAGAATATTTATAATTAAACTAGTAGAGTAAGTAAATGAATAAACTCGTATTCTCTACTTTTTAGATTACCTACCTACACATATGTTGTAGGCTTTGTACTCGCTTGAATCTTGACACTGGGTAAAGAAGTTGCACACGAACTGGGCCAAGAACTGGTCTCAAGTTTAGGAAGAATAAATAGCGGCCACTGCGAGATGTTTCCACAGCATTTTCAATAAATTCGACTATCGTTTGTGCTTTAAACATTGTACAACCACCGAAGCAAAAATTACCTAAAACAGAACTTTTTATTTTTATTTATCACAATAAATTATCTACAATATTTAAACAAATAATTCATCTAATTCATCTTACCCTGATCATGTTCAATTCTTACGTGCCTAAGTCCATTTAATTTGAATGTCAAAGTAAAAATATAGTGATCATCACTACTATCACGTACTATGAATGAACCATCAGGTTCATTAGACAGTATTTTCTCAGCAGCTTCTACAGAAAGAGGACCCCAATACCAGCCATACTGAAATATTTAAAAGAATATTTTTAATCATGTGATTTTAAATTTTAAACTTATGAATTACACAATTTCATATTAAATTATTTACATCTTTCACTTTTTGAATGGATTTAGCAAAATCCATAATTGTTTCTTCATCATTAGTCGCTCTACGAGAAGCATGGGAGGTGTGTGGTGTTTGAGGCAGTGGAGGCAGTGCTCGACGGACAGCTGCTGGAGGTGATTCATCAATTTTTCCTTGTTTTCCAAGTCTTTCTACTTCAGTCACATTATCAACGACTGGTTGCCTTCGCCAGCGAAATAAATTACAGAAACTCTGTTTTAAATTAATTGAAAGGATTCTGACTGTCGACATTTTCGGTTTCTGAGTTGGATTTGATGCATTTTTCTTAGTTGGTTTTTCAGTTTTGTCAACTTCAATATCTTTTGCTAAATTATCTTTTTGCTTTTTACTTTTCATGTTAGTCCCACAAGAATTTTTAGTTGATTTCCTCTGATTGTAGGGATCATTAGATTTGGATATTTCATTGCTGTCTTTGTGAAACATGTTAGAGTTTGCATCTTTGTTTACATGCTTTGCATGTACTCCAACACTGGTTATAACTGTATTATTTTTCCTGCTTACAGTGTTCCTACATTCTGAATCACTGGAACTAGAATAAAGTGTGTGTAAATATTTTCTCATTTCACGCAGAGTTAGTTGGAGGGAGTCTGTGTCTGACTCCACAATGTTTCGTTTGTAAGAAGAGCTGGGCAAACTGTGTCTTTTAATTTTGATTTCTTTGTGTCTAACGGATTCCTTTGCTTTGTGATGTTTTTCAATAGAAGCATGAGGGATGCTTGTATTTTGTGATATCACTCTGACTCGTCTCTTATTGCTTCTGTTTGTTTTCTTGCTTTTATGTTTTATATTTGACTGACCTGGACGAATCATATCGATTGGCACTGCGTAAATATCACTATCAAAAGGGACATTGTACATGTCTGTTATATCTGTAGTTGCAGTGGAAAGTGTATCATGTGATATTGCTTGTGTTATGAAGTTAGAGTCGTCAATTTGAAACTGAGTTACAAGTGAGTTATGACTACTCGATAAACGCGAGGAAACTGAGCTTCTAGATGAAGGGCGAGTTCCTCGGCATGGACTAAGATGCAGTAACCTAGGACTGGAAAATCTGTGATTTAAGCACTGACGATGCTCATACATCATTTCTGGCTTTGATTTTTTAGAGCAAATTGGTGAAACATGTTTTATATTAGCAGCTACATCTAAATTTTGAGTTTTTAAATTCTTCGAGGAATTTTCAATGGATGCAGCAGGTTGAGACAGTATATTGACAGTGGTGCATGTTTTTGCTTCAGCATTCTCTTCAGGATTATCCTAAAATCAAAAATCAAATACAAAGACATGATTCCTGTGAATGGTATTAATAATAATGCTATATTAACACATTAATCTGCTCACCTGAAACTCTGGAGGTGGTTCTATTGTTGTAAGAATTACTTTGCCAGGACCTTTTTTAACAGTGTTAAAAAAGTCACACATACGTTCTGATGTTTCTGTGGATTCACAAAGTGACAGAGATTTTTCATCAAAGTCACTTTCTTGCAGCTGTGTAACAAGATAAAAATACATATCAGCTATATAACACCTCGCAGTTGTGCACATTATATTTCAAATAAAGGAGCTAGGAGCAAAATGAAAGAATTAAATTCGCTGAAGCTAAACAGAATGCTACAAAATTCAAATCATTAAGTCTCATAAAACATTGTGATCATGTGTGAAAATATGTTATTAATGAAAAATATTATTCATATTCAATCTGTTATTCTAATTGCCTGAATTACTAGAAGAAAAGCTTCCTCAGTTTTAATTTTTTGTTTCAAATTTTGGTTTCAGGTTTGAATTAGTTTTGCTACTAGTCAAATCAATATCTAGTCATTTCTACTGAACAAAATTTTGTCATTTTGCTTTTATTATGATCTTATAGATATTTCTGGTAAATTTTTAATTTTAAACATCTGTTAATATGCCTACAGCCCATCTGGTCTTGAGTAGCTATTAGATTCTATATACACCACAATGCAAATACCACCGCCCACCTTAAGACATAATGTCTAAATTGTATTTTATATAACTACTGCCCTTCGAACTGGAATACAGGACTGGTTCGCTACAAAAATAGGCAACTTGATGGTACCTACTTGGGTGGTTTATAATAAACCAAACACAAGATGAGTGTTATGGACCATGCTTAGCATCAATAAAAACATAAGCTTATCTGCTTATCTACTACAATAATAAAACTAAAAATAATAATTCTAACATAAATAAAAAGGCTTTGAAAATGCAAATAAATAAACTAAGTATAATTCGCTTTGCGTAGCCCTTGATGTAGTTAATCAGAGAATGGTCAGAAAACCTTGTGATGGGTGTCCGAAGGACATTATAGCTTTGTCTTGTGACAGCTGATTATTTGAATTTTATTATTAATTTTTTTTTAAATTTAGAAGGATTGTTATAATTATTTTAGTAATTTACAATTTAATTGAAAATAAAAATCTTGTTTTTAAAAATTGATTATTCAAATTCATCTATCCCCCTATTAATTATCATGGTACCTGTTTTAAAAGATTTATAAATGAACTTTTGAAAATTTATAAATACTATGTGTATAAGGTTGCTTATTCACATATGGATATTGTTAAAAACATTTTTGGGTCTCATTCATTTGCCAACACTATTGGCCATGATGTAGGACTTAGAAATATGTACCCTTAATATGTACATGTGCAACAGCAGAGTAGTTTTTGTGAAAAGAAGCAACAAAAGCTCGTGTTTATTGTTATGTGTGTGAGTTTATGCATTAGAACTGATAAAATAAGTTTTATAGTTTTTTTTTTGGACTCTTTATATGTAATTGTGTTGACTTTGCTGTCCGATGACAAAACAGTGATGTGTTTAAGTAAAGTATCTCTCAGTTAACTTTTAATAATGTCAAGATCAAGTGACAAACAAAATTAGCAGTACCAATAAAGCGAATTAGCGGTACCAACATCAAACAAATAAATTTTTATGAGACATGCAAACGGTAATGTTTTAAAAACGTTGAAAAACAATTAAATGAAGAAAATATTATATTTTTGGAATATATTATATTTCCTGAGATTTTTATCTTTTGTTTTACTTGAGTAAATGACTGCTTTGAGCACATATTATGAGTTTATTTCTTTTTCCATGGTTTTACATAGCATAATTGAAGAGTTTTTTGTAGTTTTGACAAGAAGCTATCTTTAGTGTAAATAGGAGGATAAGTCTATGTCCATTGACAAACAACAAATTCCCTTCATTTATTCATAACTCTCTAATTTATAAAGCCCTATCAATTAACATTGCAATAGAGGAAGGTCTACAAGTCAACTAACTCAACAAATAAAAGGTAAGCTTGCATCCTAATCAATCAGCAGTCTGATTGATGAATCAAAATTATCAGACATGATTTACAAAACTATTAGTATTCTCAGTGTAGAAAACATGTAACATATCGATCTGAGCTCATAGCAAAGAAAAAAATATGGGAATGTACAGGCAAATAAGAATATTGTTTCATAAATGCATAGCAGGTAAAGCTTCCTTGATGGCTGATTTTACAAAAAAAGTGACACAAATGGTCATGCATAAATCTAACTACACTACTATATTTAGAGTGACTCATTTAAGGGTTGATTAAATTCATACAGAAATACAAAAAAATATTGTACCAAGTTCTATGTAAATGTATCAAGTGTAAGTAATGATTCTAAATTAATTAATATGCAGATCTTGTATTATTATATTACATTCTCATTACATATCTAGTAGGTACATTACTAGAAAGCTGTAAATAATAAATTACTATTTAAGCAGCTTGATTTCTACTATTTTCTTTTATGTAATTATTGATTTAGAATTTTTAGTTTCTATTTATTTAAATACGAAGAATAATTGTTAGATGAATTGTAATAGCACTGATGATAAATTTGACGTTTAATGAATAGCTTGGCTCACCTCAGAAGCAACGTAATGCCATCCGCTAGCTGAGTCGCTCGAAAACGAACCACTTGTAATCAGTAATCCACTGTCTTCACTTAAAGGAGGCGCTTCGGACTGTGTCGAGAACGGTGGTGACTCCATTATCGTAATGCAGTTTTCAATTCATTTGTTGTATGTAACATAGATGATGCAGAAAATCTCAAAAGCAAATGAAATATATCATTTTTTTTTTATTTTCTGCGCCCTTTTTGCACATCACTGTCTAATATTACAAGTAGCTTAGGGTATTTTCTTATTACTTTATATAGGTACATTACATAGGTACCGTACTACAAATCTCACCAAGTTCACACTTTCTGGCATTTCTGGATTCGACCACTTAATCATAGATTATACACAATTCTTGGTATTATGGGTAGGTATAGTATGAATTTTCGAAGTAACATCCTTAGTCCAGACATTGACACTACTGACGTTAATGCTTATATAAGTACCTCAAAGACCTTTATAGTAGGGAAAGGCTTACTGAATTTGGCCCCTCTTTTTTTGATTTTTGGAAAGTTTTAATTTTTAGTTATTTGTTCGTCGTTTGTTCGTTAATGTTCAAATGTAAAAATTGTTTGTTCGTCTTTTGTCTATTTATGATTAATTAAACAAATGATCACCCTTACTAGAAATTTTTATTTTATTGCTCAGATTATTTAATTTTGATCAATTATCGTTTGTTCGACAACTATTAGTGATTGTTCGATCATAAAAACAATTGAATTCTCAATTATTAATTATTTTAATATTATATTTAACGCTGGTGACCGTGGGCGGCGGTGAATCACTTACCATCAGGTGACCCGTCTTGCTCGTTTGCCTCTCGTTGCTATATATAAAAAAAAAAAAAAAAATTATATCTAGCAAACCAGCGGACCACTTAGCGCTGCACTACACCAGGCAACTGACCGGAACCGATGGAGGCTGACAGTCGACAAGCTAAAACGGAGTCACGATCCTCAGCAATGAGGGAGCGATGGAGAAGAAGAAGAAAGAAGCAAACCATCACCTCAAGCCTACATTGCGCATGCGCCGGTTTTGTCAGTCAGCTGGCAATGGCCGTATTTACTAGCGTTTTGTTATCAAGTGCGTTTATACTGTCTAATTATTTCTTATTTAGATCAAAAAAATATTGAAAACTTCAACAAACTTCAACAATACTTCAACAAAAAAATGTCAGTGAAGGCCAATTAGTCGTTACAGTACGATTAGCGTGGTTTTAATAAATTCAGTTATTTTTAATGATATTGACAAGCATATAGAAATTTCAGTGATTTCTAATTATTCTAAGAATATTTTAGGAGCACAACTTTCGTGTTAAAATGATATTATTCATTACCATGCAATAGGATATAGTTATGATACTTGTATTTTTTAATAAAATTAATAATTCCTAAATTCATTACGTAGTTAAAAAAATGTAAATGTAATGCACACAAAATCTGTTTTTGTTGAAATGATAATTAATTATAAGTTCAAGAAATACATTGCATGGACATTTAGTAGAAATTCATTTAATATGGAAGAATAAACTTAGTAGTTATATACTCTCTAAGCAAGATTTTATTTCAAAGTAGTACATTGTGCACCAAGGGAGAAATATCCAACTTTTCTCCCGCGGTGCACATACTATTTTCTCTCCTACCAGCCCAAAAGTTCATGGAGTACCGAGCCGGGGTCCAGAGACGAAGCCCTGGCTGGGGGTAGGGGGGGCGAGCCCCCCGTACTCATAAAAAAACTATTTAACTGTTTTTTTATTTTTAAATAAACTACTACTAATTTAATAAGAACTGTCTGATGAACTCGTCTTTGTTTAATACTTCACTATTAAATTTTATTGCCTTTTGTTTATTTCACTTTTACACTAAACACAATATTGCAAATTACCCGAGCACAACAATGGCAAAGAATTAGTGCGTGAGAGCAGACGTAGACACTAACGCGCATGCGCACTTGTACCCAGGGAGAAAAAGTTACACTTTCTTCCCTGTACAGCGGGACGAAAACCGAACTTTCGGCGTAGGTAGGAGAAAAATATATTTATTTACGTCTATATTAACTTAATTATTACTATCGAGAAGTATCTTGATTGATATTACAAGACTTAGGTGATGGCTTGGATTAGATATAAAATAATTAACAATTGGGAATTTAATTGTTTTTATGATCGAACAATCACGAATCGTCGAACAAACGATAATTGATCAAAATTAATTAATCTGAGCGATAAAAATAAAGATACCTAGTAAGAGGGGCCCACTTAAGGGTGATCATTTGTTTAATTAATTATGAATAAACAAAAGAAGAACAAACAATTTTTACACTCGAACATTAACGAACAAACGACGAACAAATAAAAAAAAATAAAAAAACTTCGAAAAACTAAAAAAAAGGAGGCCAAATTCAGCGAGCCCAATGGAAATGTTGACTGGTGTACAAACTATAATCTATAGCTTACTTCGTTTATAAACTCCATATGGTAGTCTGCGATTCTAACTTGCTTATGCCCAGTTTACATTATTCCAGTCCAGCGAGAATCCAGCCCAGCTTTGTAGCTCTGTAACGTCTACATTATTCCAGTTATTTAGAAGTCATTGAAGTATGAACACTACAGCGACAATGATTTCAAGAAGAGATCAGTTTCTAAAATGTTTCAATCCTGCTCAATTACTCTTACTACAAGAAGTTATTAATGAGGTTGCCACTTCGATAAAGGGACACGACACGAGAATCTTCTCATCGTGGTCGCCGGGAACTACATAACCGATCCTGCGGACCAAATGGTAAACAGGCGACGTCGCCCAATATACGTCATTTCAGATCCTCTCGATCCACTAACGGAGCTTTTAGGTACCTCAAGCAGAGGTCATCGTACTTGTCGAATCCATCGCTTACGACGAAGGGCTCGGCGAGTAAATGAACCCACAGACACAGCCCACTGAGTTTCTCGCCAGAACATTGGGTCGCATTTACGATCCCGTGGTAGATTCTGCGAAGCACGACTAGGACTCGTGTTAGCAACGTCATTGGGCTTGAGCCTCGTGAGCTCACCTACTAGATAGGGTTATGCTGATACGGTCTCTCAAGACCATCAGCTTAGGTAGAAAAAAAAACTAAGGTTGATAAGGAACTAATATATTTATATTATTAAATATATTTAATATATATGACGGAGAGACGGCTGGTTCCATGGTGCTTTTAAAATGATGATGTTAGCATTGCTAACGCCATTCTATTCATTATTATCATTGCCTTCCATAGTGACAGTAATTAAGACTCACTTTTCCAATAAATTCCGTTTATTACATTTCGAGTGCACAACGGTAACAACAGAGAGGTCTGCCTCAGCTGGCTGCTCGAGTCGGAATGTTTTGTGCTTTGTTTTTCCTACCTAATCTAATGTTCTTGAGAGACCACTTCAGCATAACCTTAACTAGCAGGTGGGTGTATTTTATGCGACAATAGTCACTCGTATTTATAATAGAAAATGGGGGTAGCTTAGTCATGAATTCTCTTGAATACCGTCTCAAACAGTTGTTGTTTTTGTTGACATGCGTATTATTTATGAAACATTTTACTTTAACTATTTTTAATAGGGTTTTTAAGTACAGAAATCTTGACAAAAGTACCATTATTATCAGAATGCCACTGGGTCACGTTTACTCACCTGTTCAACTGTTCAAATTCAAACTAAGAAATACAGCAATATGCAACTGTGAATCCGAGGAAGGTACTGTGGATCATATATCCTTCAACTGTATCCTTAACAATAAGTGTGATCCTCTATATACTTTATCAACAAACATAATCCCCCTCCCCATCAACATGAACTTCCTATTAACTTTCCCCACTAAAACGGTAGTCTACTTGCTTGGATCTTTCATAAACGCTAATAGTATAAAATTGTAGTTCCTACTAACTGTTTAATGCAAAAAAAATTAAACTAAATAGGTCTTAGCATAATTATGTTGAGATATAGCACTAGCTGCGTGTCGCCGCACTAGTAATGTTGACTTGTTACCATGGATACATTCTCTACTTAATAAGATTGTGTCATGTGAATAAAATATAATTTGTGATATTAAAAAACCGAGTCTGCTTATTCTTCCACATAAAATCTTAACAAATTATGTTGATACCTCCACTACCCGACGTTGGCAAAGTTGTATTTAAATCTAAGTAACAAAAGCCAGAAAGAAAGAAAAAGAAAACTATTTAAGTCAACTAAATAGTGACGTTGCACCGACACATGTGTAATATATTTATTAAATAATCTTCTGATGATATGTGCTATAAACAAGGATTTTCTCCGTATAACATAAGAAGCTTTAAAATTTGATCGTCAGATAATTTCTTCACCATTTTTAAGTAATTTATTCGCCCCAGTAATCCGCAAAAACAACCAACACGTGCTTACTGTGTCAGCACTGGAATGGCACTGGATCCAGGTGCACTGGATTGGTCGCACTGAATTCAAAAGTAGACCGCCAATCCAGTTACTGGACTGGAATGCTAACTGGATTCAGTGCATCCAGTGCCAGTTTACATTTTTCCAGTAAGCAATCCAGTGCTGGATTCGATCACTGGACTGGAATAGTGTAAACCGGGAATTATTTTATACAAAGAGTAAAGTTCAAACTTTTTTTTAAGGGATTTTATGACCCGGTGACTAAGACTTTTAAGTCATGTCTTATTTTAATTTTTTTTTTGAATTCTTATTTTTATGAAAAATAATGAAATGAAATGAAGATTATTTGTTTGAGACATGAATCAACTTGGATGAAATCAAATGAAGTGAGATGAGATGATATGGGATGAAATATAATCTCAGTAAAATGGTGCTAATTTACTGAGATTTTTTCAGTGGACTTTTTAGATGATCCCAAGAAGTAACGTCCAGCGGCTTTGTTTCATTTTCCCACATTTGTGCACTTTCATAGATATTAAACAGTTAATAAACCACCATTATTACATATTTAAACCCGAAGAAACACTAAATAGACAAAATAAAACAAATGACACAACTTCACTCCTCGCGTTCCCGCCAAAAAGTCCATTTCAAACTTTATTGTCCATTTTTTTTTTTTTTAAGAGATTTTATGACCTGGTAACTAAGACCTTTAAGTCATGTCTTATATTCTTAATTTTATGAAAAATGATAATATGGAGTGAAATGAAATGAAGATGATTAATTTGAAACATTAATCAACTGGGATGAAATTAAATGAAATGAGATGATATGGGATGAAATATAATCGCAGTAAAATGGTGGTCATTTACTGAGATTTTTTCAGTGGACTTTTTGGAGGAACCCGAGAAGTTACGTCCAGCAGCTTTGTTTCATTTTCCCACATTTGTGCACTTTCACAGATATTAAACAGTTAATAAACCACCGTTATTACACATTTAAACCTGAAGAAACACTAAATAGACAAAATAAAACAAATCACACAACTTCACTCCTCGCGTTCCCGCCAAAAAGTCCTTTATTGTCCAGTGTCCACATTTAGCATAGATTATTCAATGCATTTAGTCATTTATTAAATTTCGCGTAGTGATGGTTTAAGTATCCCAGTTTTTACTTGTTAACGTTGGCATGTAAATTTAAGAAGAACATAATTCCTAACAGCTGCATTTGTAATTAAAATTTCTTTCTTGAGTTAACTTCTTCCGTCAAAGATCTTATACATAATTATTATTCTGAAAGACATGTACCGATAACTTTGTAACCTTTCGGTGTTTTGTTGAAAGCGTAGTTTGGATGCTCCAGTGCTTAGCTAGTTTTTTGTATAAAGGTGACCGTCAATCCAAGCGCATGTTCGAGGAAAATATAATCACGGAAATGGCCGATTCGCAAGTCGCCAACATAGTGAATGAAATATTGGTAAATATATTTTTCTTGGTTAATAATATATTGGTAAATATAAAGGTAAACGTTCTACTGTGCCCTGCATCTGTGAAAATAATAGGTACTGACAAAAAAATTACTCACATGATCATCTACATTAATTATGAACAAAATGTTGTTTACTATTGTTTGTTTTTCATGAATAAAACCTACAAATAATCGAACTTGTTTCTTAGTTGCAAACATGGACTCATGAGCTGATGGTAAGTTGTACTTCGAGATCAGAGGTTTTATGAATAAAAATTAATTTCATCTCATTCATTACGCGCTGAATATGTACTGTTCTGCGTTTATTAATATTTGTGTCCACGTGCTTATTGTATGTAGCTGGCTTGATGTGAAGGTTGATTGCTTCATTTATGTTTAGGTTTAAAGCATCTAGCGTGTTTACAATGTGTAATAAATTTAGTCTAACATGGAACGTAAGGACTAAGTATCAAATGAATAAAAAAGCAATTATGTTATGAAAATAACAGAATATTTCAAATTTCATTAAAACTATGGAATTGTCAACTCTATTTTACTGTTGCCAAGTTAACCTTATGCATTTGTTTCAGTTTTTAAGATAAATTAATATCTCAAATATTTGTTTTATTCTGAATTAAACTTTGACCGATGGGCTAGATTTATCACAGAATGTAAATTGTACATAGCACTGTAGCAAATGATAAAATTTGTAAAGGGATTAAACTAGAAACCTTGTTTTTTAATCAACTAAGACATCTTAAAGTATAAAACTATTGATAAATAAAATTTGCAGTGTCAGAACACCAAACTGTGAATTGGCAGCAATATTAAATAAAACATATTAATAGTACATTCAGTATATTGAAATAATATTTAAAATGCTGTTTGAAAATCTTTTACAAACTTCTTACAATAAAAAAACAATGAATGAGAATATTAAAATAGCTTTTTTAAATTACTCAGTTTAGAATTTTTAGTCTTATTTAATATTTAAGCATAATTTGCATTATGAACACATTTTCGTTTTTGCAAATTTTGTATATTCTTGAAACCTCTGATGTTCTTGAAATATTTTATGTGCTTATAATTGATGTATATGTTTGTGTTATGTAAGTGTTGTATACAGTTTTCATAAAAGTACTGAAAAATGTAAACAATTCTAAATTAGTGATCATCCTTGTTAACCTTCATGAAATAACATAAATTTAAAAAGGTCAATTATTTTAATTCAGCAGTAAAAAAATTTAAATATATTTGTTGTTTCCTTAATTGGTAACAAAAATTATCTAACTTATTTTTATATATATTGTTTACAGTTATCTGCACGTTTATTTAAACAGTACTTGTCTTGTCTCAAAACTTGCAGCTTTTTACTGATAAAAACTGTAAATCAATAAAAAATGTAACAATATTTTACAAACAGTATTAAGTAACTATTATAAATACATAAATAGATAAATTTACCAAACACATAAATAGATTATATAAATACATAAATAAATTACCTATTTTCATTCTTACTGTTATCAAATTCAAACATTAAAATTACTGGTCATAATTTAAGTCAATTTTGGGTCCTTTCATTTACCAACAATTTTCAATTATTTTAGAAGTGTGATTAAGAAATTTGCATCTGGGCATTATAATATCTTCCCATACTGTGTCCCCTACATTATTAGAGATTGGCAACAATTAAAGTTCTCCTATATGCTCAAGAGACAAATGGAAATTAATTACAGTAACTAAAGCGCTCATTTCTCCATTGTTGTGTCCTTAGTGAAAATAGCCTTTATAGATATTTTAATTATGTTACATTACATATTAACATACATAATCACTCGAGTTGTGAATTTATAGAATAACAGTGGAAAAAATAAGACACTTCCATATAATGAAATTGGAAAAGGGGTTTAAGATCAATATCAGCTGTATGTGACTTGGTGATTTGGGACACATGTGTTCTACTACCATCTCAGATACAAGCCCCTCTAATGTTCCTGCTTCTGATGATTAGAGGCTTTTGGGTGTCAATCTGGAGGAAATTACATCCACTCTGGTGATATAGAATGAACTTGATATTATAACTTATTTCAAGGGTGGATGTTTATCTCTTAGTCATGGAGATAGTTCTCTCAGCTGCCAAGAATGTACTACGATAGTCATAGAAAGTTGTTGAAACGCTCTAGTGTCTGGTGTTGTGGTAGTAGGACGTAACGTAAAATTATATTAGTTCTCAGTTGTCTGTGTGACCACGAAATTTGTAAATTTTTCAAAATGACCCAAAGAGTTAATACGAGATTAATCCATAAAAGTACAAAAATTTTCATTACTTTAAAGAATATTCACAATCCGTTTTATGTTTATGTTAAGCAAAAAGCATCCTTTTTGCATATCAATTATTAAATTAATGTGAAACAATTGTAGATTATAGTAGTACTGATTTTCTTCAATCAATTACCATCAAAGAATTAGTGACAGGCCTGCCATTGAAAAGTTACTGCATTTTACTTGTCTGTTTAGTTTTAACTTTTGAACATCTTAATTTTTTAACTAAATGAACTACTTATTGCACCATACTGCTCTAAAAATCATCTCTAAGAAAAGCTGAGAGCCTTTGAAATTGCGAAGTCACATTAAACAGGTTTATCTCTGTGGCCTACTTATTTGTATCATTGCATTGAAAATAATTTTTCAGACCTACCTGTTTAGCAAACTTGTCTTAAGTCTTCCTTAAGCTTAGTTTTACATGTGTAATGTTATTGTGTGTAATGTGTCAATGTGTTTCAAATTTGTTAAAATATAAAATATACAGCTTGTAAATAATTCACAGAAAGTTGAGGCAGTAGAGGAAGCTTTTAGTAGTTTCCTGGTTCACAAACCTGAACAAGAAAATGAGAGACTTTCAATGTATCAAAAGAAGCTATGCAGTATCTTGACAACTCTCAATCCCGATCTCCAAGAGTCCTCTATCCGTCAATATCTTACTTTGACTGCAGTCTTGACAAACAAATACAAAATGAAGCAATTGCTCACATTGTTGGAGAATTTGGTGAATACAAATATCCTTCAAGCTCGGTATGGTTTAATTTAGTTTACTAATTTAAGAAAAAATATTGAATTTTATATCAGTCATTACCTTTATTATCTGTTGTTTCAGGATGTTGTGTGATTGTATTTTGACCAACGAAAAACTTATTTATCAGAATGCTGACTTTTGGATCGAATGCTTTAGTTTAATTAGAAGAATAATAGGAGGCGTTGATTACAAAGGCGTTCGAGAAATTATGAAGGTTTATATTTTATATTAATTATTTAGGAGTAAGAAGTATTATACATACATAATTAATGGCCCTAATAATAATGTACAACGCAATTTTTTTACAGGGATGTCGCGAGAAAGCTCATTCATTACCCGTTAGTTTGAATTCGAGTACAATGCCCCAGTTAAAAGCGTTATACAACGTGATTGAATATATTTTTGATCGCAATGCATCCTTGTTACCTGCATATTTTATTGTTACCGAAATTCAAAAAGATTATCCTGATAACAACCATTGGCCACATTGGGTTTGTATTTTACCTTATCACTTATATAATGAAGAAATGTTAAATTTATTATATTCCGAAAACTACATTAAATATATGTAGATTAAGTGGTAATTGCAGTACTGAAACTGCAACGTGAATGTCGCCACTCACCTTGAGACATGAAGTTGATGTTTTAATTATTTTGTATAATACTTGTCCAATTTTTCGGAACGAATGGCCCCTTCGAGATTAGAATAAATTGGATATTGATCGACCCGTGCGTGGCCTCAATGCAATGCAAATTACACTCATAAATGGCGTAGAACTTGTTAATATTGAGCCTAGTTGCTTGAGCCAGCAAAGGGAAGTGTACAACCACTACTAAAGACTAGTAAATACAAAGAGTAGTAGTAGCAGCTTGAGGAAGCCAGGTAGAAAGTACGCCGCGTCTTTTGATCAATAACCAGGCAGACTATAATTTTGTATGTTTTTAAAAGGCTTATTACATTTGGCTGAATTTAGTCGTCTGAATTGAGAAGCAAATTTAGAAGCTTCTGATTACACTGTTCTAAATTCAGTTACTGAATCAATTTTCAGTTGTAACGCGACAAAGTAAGACAGTGTCGTGTGCCTAAGAGGATGGCCCCAGTATTGTTAAACAACAACAACTTTTTTTGTTTTTTTTTTTTTGTGATTGTGTTTTGTTTCAATTTCTCAAAATAAAAATAAATAAAAACAAGAATATCGGTGAATTTATTGCTGTGCGGAATGTTAGCAAATATGAACATTATGAGTGATTTAGAACCAGCAGACTTCACAAATTATCTATAAATGGATTCGATCTCGTTTGACCTAATATTAAACCTTGTGACACCGTTTATTCAAAAACAGGATACTATCCTACGATAGTCTCTTATATATCTATTGTATAACTATTACATATCTAATTCTACGTATAAGTCCAAAAGAAAGATTGGTTGTAACATTAAGATTCCTTGCAACAGGAAATTCGTATCAAGAGTTAAAATTTAGTTCTTCAATATCCCAACCCCTGATGACAAAAACTATCCCTGAAACATGGGTTATTTATAAATGTGGCACATTAAATAAAGGCGACCGAAATTAATACTTTTTATTCGGAAGCAAAAAACAAACTGAAACGTCCTCACGCACGGAGAGCTATGGGCCGACTGAAGCCATTCAAGTAACTAAATCGATTACACCTTCCTAAATGCGTTTCTAATTAGGCTTCTAAATGATTCAGTCAGTTAGAAACCATCCTTGCTACTGAATCAGTATCGTCTGAATTCAGTCAAGTGTAATAACCTTATAATTCTGGAATCTAGCTCAACATCTATCTATCTTTCTACCTACATATATAAAAATGAATTGCTGTTCGTTAGTCTCGCTAAAACTCGAGAACGGCAGGTCCGATTTGGCTAATTTTTGTCTTGAATTATTTGTGGAAGTTCGCAGAAGGTTTAAAAGGTAAATATGAAAATGCTCGGAATTAAATAAAAATAACAATTTTGGTTTTCCTTTGATGTGTTCCCCGTAGCGTCGGACGGATTCCTTTTGTTTGTTTTAAGTTTATTTTATACAAAAGTTTAGGTCTATATTTATCGATTGAGGCACTACGAAGTCTGCCGGGTCAGCTAGTAATACAATAAAAATGTATGCCAGTTAAAACATTTGTATACTTTAACTTTAATAAAGCTGTAATTTTTTTCAGCAATTAGCAAAACTGTTGACTAGTTTTGTTGAGAGTACTAAGCCTTGCGCTCAAATGGTTTCGATAATCGGTCATTCTAATATGCTCCCTGTTGTCGAGTTTTCTGGATTTGCTGATCATTTAGTGAATCCATGGCGTTTAGATCCCACTACTCTGAAGTTTTCTTTAAAAGGCAACCTGCCATATGATGATGAACTGCTAAAACCACAAATAGGATTAATAAGGCACGTCTTACAGCAGCCTTACTCCAGAGACATGATGTGTTCAATGCTTGGTCTCCAAAAACAACACAAACAGCAATGTATTGCCCTTGAAGATCAACTAGTAGAACTGATGATATTGCCTATGGAAAAAAGTGAACAGGAAAATGATGAAGATGAAATGTCACCAACACATTGGTGTTGGTTGCATCTATCGTCACAAGTTATTTACTTAATATTGATTGGATTCGCTTCTTTCCCCAACATTGTTATGGGCTTACACAATAAACTTGTCGGTCATGACATGAAGAAAGGCCGAGATCATCTTATGTGGGTTCTATTACAATTCATATCTGGAAGCATCCAGCGGCATCCACTTTCGAATTTTATACCCATAATTAAATTACACGAATTATTGTATCCTGAAAAAGATCCGCTACCGGTACCAGATTATTCCAAAGCACATTGTACTCACCAAATGGCGGTTGTATGTATATGGATGCATCTTTTAAAAAAGGCGGAGACTGAACACAAAACTATGACAATGCCGCCAAACTTAAAAGTGCAATACGAGTAAGTACTTAATAATTAAAATGCAGCATACAGAGAAAACTTTGATACATAAATATTGATTATAAAAATTTCAGCTTTCTCCAGCATCTTATGACATCAAATAATATCCCGACTCTGGGCTCTGACTATCGCATTGCGTTGCTTTGTAATGCATATTCAACGAATCAAGAATATTATGCGCGACCTATGGGAATAATAATCGAAACCTTATTTGGAAATCAGAAACCATTGCCCAACGGGAGCACAACCGCTCCCTTGCCCACCGTACCATTGTCGATGTGCATCCTGGACAGTTTGACTTTGCATTGTAAAATGTCTCTTATTCACTCCATAGTGACCCATGTCGCGAAATTAGCACAGAATAAAACAAACATTCCTGGTAACAATATGATGTCTCCGGCACTTGTCGAAACGTATAGCCGACTGTTGGTGTATACTGAAATAGAATCTCTGGGAATTAAAGGGTTTATTAGTAAGTTTATTTTGTCTATTTATTCTATAAATATCTATAATTATAGGTTGAAGACGAAAGTTGAAAACGTACCATCTATTGACAATGTTTCAATTCTATACTCATTGAATCATATGTTCGATTTCGTTATTTTACCCACACTGTAGATTTAAATATAAATGATCGATTTCAAAGAATACAAACGTTGCTCTTAAGTAGAATTTGTTAACAAACAAGATGATATCTCTTATTCTTTTACGTTTTTGCCACTTTCACGAAAATGAGGTTCATCGAAACGTCACGACAAATCTAGTGGGCAACAATTTCAATATAAGGCAAGTATTAATGATACAATTTCAGACTTTACATGAACCGCCTTCAGCTCTAACACTAGGAGCAGGCTTAGGGACCCCGTTAACCGTACTCGTCGAACTCGACAAAGAGTTCGACGTGCAACCTAACCCATGCATCAGCTCGCTGAGTTTCTCGCTGGATCTTCTCAGCGGGTCGCAATTCCGATCCGATAGTAGATTCATTTGCGAAGCAGCTACCCTTGAGTTGTTAGGTCTCCTTCGGAAGCGCTCGGGTAGCTGTTAGCAAATCCCACTCCTCTTTACTCGCCCACCTGTCCTGGTGAAACTGGAAAAGCCCACGGGTCACGAGCAATCCTTCAATCATAAAAAAAACAATTTCAGTGTTTGAAGCACAATTTAGCAGTCAAATCATTACGTTGTAAGAATATGATAAATATTATGAATCTGATTGGTATTTTAATCTGTAGCGACATAATTATATATTGTTAGGTAATTTACTTTAATAATGTAATCTTCTGTACAAATAAAGATGACATGCTGTGTGTAGGTAATCATACATGAGAACGTTTGAAGTCTTAGCTCGAGGAAATCGTTCTTATAGCCTCCTTATCTTTTAATTAAATGGTAATGGTCTCAGATTTGTCTTTGTGGCGAGCCTTGGGGGAGGCCTAAGTCCAGCAGTGGACGTCCATGGGCTGATAGAATAGAATAGGTCTCAGATGTCAGAAATGAATAAACGAAAACTTCTGTATTCTTTTGTAGATCAACTTTTGCCTAACGTGTTCAAATCTCATGCGTGGGGTATACTACATGATCTATTAGACATGTTTTCTTATCGGATACATCATGTTCAACCACATTACAGAGTGCAATTATTATCAAACATACATTCTTTAGCAGCCTACCCTCAAGCTAACCAGACGCAACTGCAACTGTGGTATGTATCATCTTTTTCGTAACAATTATTCATACTTTTTAATTCCGCGTCATTTGTTACCCACAACTAAGATGTCTGATATTTACTAAAAATATAAAATTAAAATTAGACAGAAAATATTGATATTTTTTTAAAGGCAATCAAGAAAAGAGGTGCAGTGTGGCTTTATTAAAATAGTTTGTGGCGAAAAATCGGAATCAACATTAATTTTTTTATTGGTTTAGGGTTTTTTGCCCGTTCTAGTGGAAGTACCATCTTACTTATTTCTACCGTGAAGCGTTTGTGTCCTCCGATATGAAGAGTAGGGTAACTGTGGTGATTTATATCACATGTTTCTATGTGAATTATATTCACTTCGTTCACAATTTACAGAGTACGATAAGCGCTTAACACCAGATAGATCCTGGATCGGTTTATCCATCTATTGCTTTAAACATTATGACACTGCATGGCCATGTATGTTTTGGTCAAAAAGCTGCAAAGGTGAATAACAAAAATTTAGAAAACGCTAATACTAATAAACTAGATAATGTGAGTGTCGTGTGAAATTTCGCTAAGTACAGTCGTGTTATTTTAAAACGATCAAGAATCTCTAGTTAATGGTAGATGAAATGTTAATTGGGTGGTAACACTGACGACTTTAGAAACGCATTTCTCACTCACTAACGACATAAAATTAAATTCTTTAGGTCTATGATATAATTTAAACATTGATTTTCAACGAAAAAGAAACTTTGTTTTTAAAAATGAGTAACTCTTTGATATGTCAGAGATACAGTTTTTGGTTACGGGCCTTTAAAAGTTAGTCGACAATAATTTTATTAGATTTATTATATAACTAGCTGTACCCGTCCGCTTCGTTGGGCATTTAAAATTAACATTATTATTTCTCATCCCCACAAAGATTCTCATCATTAACGCCCCCGCAACTGGTGTAGGGAGTCCAACACTCATATAAATATTAGCCTATCCATTAAGTACATATATTTACTACATGGATACCAAGTTTCAAGTCAATCGGATGCATGGTTCAGTAGTTATAACGGAACATCCGTGAAAACCACTATATTTATATATGTATTAATATAGATGTCAATTTTGACCGCAAACCATGATAGTTTAACGCGTATTTTTAATGTTCGTAATAAATAATTTTTCAGTTTCGAAAGCACTGCTCTTCGCCTTATAACGAGTCTCGGTAGCTCTGGCGTTCAGCTACAGATGTCTCGTGTCGTATCGGAGCCGAAGTCGCTTGTTTCGTCCGAGAGTGAAGAACTTAACAGAGTATTAGTATTGACTCTCGCTCGAGGGATCCACATGGCGGGCGCTGGTGAGTGTTCCTTTTTTAACTTTTGCATTGCATCCACGGAGAGAAATATTCCCAAAATTACAAACAATACTTTTAACTTTTAGGCAAATGTTGTACTTATATACTGCCTATATTTACTTTCGTATTTACATTATGGATGTATGTATGTAAAAATAAAGAACACTACACTAAAACGAGTACAAGATTTTTAATCTAAAATTACCGATAGATAAAGCTTTCGAAACAAACTACAACGCAGAAAAAAGTATTAGGAAAGTCCAGGCTGAGACTAAATACATTGTATAGTACTTACCCTGAAGTAATATCTAATCTGTATAGTTTTAAAATAAAAGTCATTCATGCCGTATGGTGGGTCGCACGCGTCTTAACGAATGAATCTGTTTCGCATAGTTAGCGATGTCACAACAATAATCTCTCTTTTGCGGTAGTAGTAGAAGTAGTAATTTCGTACTGGTAGTTTTACTGGTGGTAGGACGTCTTGTGAGTGCACACGGGTAGGTACCACCACATTGCCTATTTCAACCATGAAGCAGTTATGCTATTCAGTTTGAGGGGCGGGGCAGCCGTTATACTGTTAAAACTAAGACCTTATAATTCATGTCTCGCGGTGGGTGGCGGCATTTACGTTGTGTATGTCTATGGGTTCCAGTTACCACTTAACACCAGGTGGGCCGTGAGCTCGTCCAACCATCTACGCTATAAGAAAGTATATAAAAGAAATAAAATTAAAGTTTAAGAGGAATGTAAAAAAAAAGTGTTTTGTCTTATTCACGAAATGATATGATATTAGAAAATCTTAATATATTTTCAATATAGTCTATATAGTGACAATTATATTTATTGTGAATAAAAATAATTCTGACCCCACTAAGATAGCTACGTTTCTTTTCGATCTTACTAATAGTGATAATGTGTAAAAGTAGTAGTTTTTAGTAGTTATTAGACTACTAGGAACTACACACTACTGTATTAGGAAGATCGAAAACTAATGTTTTGGAAATGCAATTTAGTGTCTTGTACTAATGTAATTATTGCAAATTTTGCAGGTAGCGATGGGGCAGCAGTTAAAGAACTTCTCACAACAATAATGACGAACACTCCTCACATGTGGTCGCAGCATACGCTCCAATGCTTTCCACCTGTTCTTGTCGAGTTTTTTAATCAGGTTTGCATTATGTACTCGACGTTAGAAGCATAAGGTTCGATAACCCTGATTGAAAGCATTCAAATTAAACATTTCAAATTTTAATTCGTCTTGAAGTTTTTATAATAATTATCGCCCCGGATCATTTTTGAGATGAGTTATCTTAATTTAATTTGACAAAAAATTATATTCGAAAGATACAAAGATTTAAAAAAAAAATTGTAACTAAACTCGACTTTAGCCTTGCCATAAGTATTGATTGGTACAAGGAAAGGTTTTTTTTTCAAATTAACATTTATTACAACAGTGCAGATTAAAAATATGACGCTCATTTAAAATGATCTCCACTAATCTAGTACGTTTGTTTTGTACGTAAGTACTTAATGTGTTGTCACTATACCAATTCTAAGTCACCTCCATTTACCAAGTATTGTTGAGGATCGCTTTATATCTTTCTTCTCTCTCTTATTTCTCTTTTGTAACGAAAGGTGTCGAAACGAGATACGTTCTTCAAATTTTACTCTTGATTCAAAATAATTGATAACATAACCGTTTTAGGGCCATTGATTTTTTCTCATATCTACTTAGAAATACCAAAGGAATCCTTTGTTTTGGATGTCATCTCCACATGTCCCCAAAAAAACTGTACATCTACCAAAAAATTATCAATTTCAATAATTTCCCCTATAGCGAGCTAAACAGCATTTATTTTAATGGACGCTCTCACGCTCGTGGCAATTTTAGTTGGAATGCGTATGAGCGTTACGGCTCTCGCCTGCACTATAACAGTTGTAGTGGCCCCGCAGTAGTCGAGATTTGACTATAATTAATTGAAATTATAAGTTTAAACATTATTATGGTTCTATTGTCAAACACTTATAATTCGATAATATAAACACAGTATTCGCCAAAACTGCACTATAGATCAATAATATTAAAGACAAACAATATTAATCTATTTTCAATTCGACCACAGATTTTAAACAATAACAAAAGTTTCCCAATTGACAGTAAACAAAGAGTAATTTTTTATGTATGTGTTGTGTCAAATACATAGTAGTGCGTGTAATGTTTTCTTTATTGATGTAAAGTATCTTACGCATTAGTTAAAAAAAAAATTAGCATTGTGCACTCCTTCTCTATATTCTCTATAAGTGTGAGAAATTTCATACTCCTCCGTCATCGCAATTTTCGTAAAAAGCGGTACAAAGTTTTTGCTTCACGTATTAATATATAAATATCGATTATAACAAGAATTTTAATTTCAGATTTCGGCGCAAAAGGAAAATAAACAGCTCTTGAAAAAATCGGTAGAAGAGGAGTACCGCAAATGGACATCGATGGCGAACGACAACGATATAATATCACATTTCTCTGTTCCGGGTACACCACTATTTCTGTGCCTATTATGGAAGATGATATTTGAGACCAACCGGATCAACCCTATTGCTTTTAAGTACGAATGAAAAATAATATTTGAAATTACCGTGATATATATAATACATATTTATGATTTTATTAAAAAGTAACGTTTATTTTAAAGGATTTTAGAACGCATCGGCGCTAGGGCTTTGTCGGCACATTTGCGTAAGTTCTGCGATTATCTTGTATTCGAAGTAACAGATCCAGCCGGGGGTCCTCATATCTACAAATGCGTCGATGCGATCAACGACATCATCTGGAAGTACAATATCGTTACAATCGACAGACTCGTCCTATGTTTGGTGAGAAAAAAAAACATTAACTATTTATTCTTCTTCTTTTTCTCCACCTTATCCCACTATGTGGGGTCGGCACAGCTAATTTTTCTCTTCTATTCTCTTCTATCAGCCGTCATCTCAACACTCACTCCTCTCTGTCTCATATCGTCATTCACACACTCCATCCATGTCTTCTTCGGTCGACCTCTTCCCCCTCTACCTTGCACTACCATTTCCATACATCTCCTAGTCACATGCATCTTCTCTCTACGCATCACATGTCCATACCACGCTAACCGTCCGCTCCTTAATTTGTTGTTTACCGGGGCCACTTTCACACTTCCTCTGATATACTCATTCTTTATCTTATCCATTCTTGTTACTCCACACAACCATCTCAACATTCGCATCTCTATTTATTATTTATTATTATCTCTATTTATTTATTATTTTTCAAATTTGAAACTAAATTTAAATTAAATAAAAAAAAAAAAATGTTTACATTTGCATTGTTTCAGACCGTTTGACTGTGTTTGTAAAATGCACATTTTAGTTTAATAGCTTTTATGAAGTTTAAAATGTGTGACTCACACGAAACTCACTCTTAGTTTTAAGTAAAAATAGCCGCGATACCAATAATAATTGATAAATTTTTTGAAGGCATTCATATTTTTATTATTTGGTAATAGGTAACCATCGATTAAAATAAATATTACTTTAATGCCACTTTTTAGCAATGTTTTGCATTTAAAGGTACTACGTCCGAACCCAGATGGCAACGAAAGTCAAGTGTCACTCTACATCATTCAACTGTTGCTACTTCATGGTTTTGAGTTAAGAAACAGGGTTCAAGATTTCGTTAAGGAAAACTCACCAGAACACTGGAAACAAAATAATTGGTAAATATGTATATATGTATACTGTACTAAGTTTCTATGTCAATACAATAACTCGTAAATAATATATTACTCCATTAGGTACCTTATTTGTACTTTCGTTTAGAAACGATGCCTGTGTTTAGTATAAAAGTAATATGAAAATAGAGAAAAACCAATTTTATTACAAATTTTACATACGTATATATAAATAGATCTTAGAATATTTTATTTATTTATTGTTTAAAATACGTTTCAGGTACGAAAAGCATTTAGCATTTCAAAGGAAATATCCCGAGAAGTTCACACCAGAAGAAGCGAGTGGTGCATATGGCGCACCCATACCCGTTTATTTGAGTAACGTTTGCTTAAGATTGATTCCTGTTTTTGATATAGTCGTACATAGACATCTGGAGATACATCAAGTTGCTAAATATCTAGAACAGCTATTGGAACATTTGGGATATCTGTATAAGTTTCATGGTAAGTTATCGATCGCAGCTTTGGATTCTGTGTTACATCTAATGTGCTACAACAACGAGAATTGCAGCGAATTATTGTGGTTACGTTACAACGTTACACTAGTAAACAAAACAACATTATAACTACCCACTATAGTAGAATTATTTTGTCCGTGCAGTTTGAGTCATAAAACATAGCCCAGCTAGGGCGGTGAGCATGTTGCGCGGGCGCAACGTCATTATCGATAAAAACAAATGAGTTATCGAAGGCAGGTAGGTACACGGCGGCGGGGTGGTATACGAAGAGTGGTGGTACATTGTTATGTTATGAGTCATTTGTACTTACCTGCAAATTATAGTACATTATGTCGAAGATAAATGTGCTTTTATGTATTCGTTCTCTGAATTTCTTTAGTGACACAATGGCTACTCCTTTGTTTTGTATCAAACCGGCAGAATTTATTCAAAATAATATTTGTACGTGTTGTTATCAACAATGTGTTAAAATTTTTCACTGAAATAAGAATAGATCCCGAAAAGTTACAAATTGTTAATGTTAACGAATCAACGTCACGTGATACATTGATGGCTGTGATTGGCCAACGATGACGTCATATCGCACGAACCAATCACAAAACAGGAAACGCAACAGTGGCACCAATTGCCAAAATTTAAAATTATTACAACACGAAGAAAAAAGATGGACGCGCATTTCAATTCTATATTTGTAAATTAATTAAAAACAATATAATGAGTATTTGAAGAAGTAAACGCATTTATTCATTTTCTTGGCCACCTCAAGATACATCTAAGAAATAGACGCAACATTTCTATTGGACCTTCAGCACCGGATCATCAATTAAGTTGAACCAGACGCTTACTTGAGAGACGCATCGGCCATTGAAAAGGAAAATTCGGAAAATCTCACCAGCTTCGCAAGATTACGGTGCTTTGGCAAGGCGTGCTAACCAAAATTTGCTAAATTTTTTCCCCTTCGCGTATATAGTAGTACTGTGCTTTCTTCAAACCTTTTTTGCTTTTCATTTTGGGTACGTATTTCACTAATATTGAGCAGCTGTTTTGTTTTATTATTTAAAAACTGTAAGTACACCACCATTTACTTGTTTCCACAATGACTACATCAGATCATAAGGTAGAATTAATGATGAAAGATCTTAAAAGAAAACGCGCATCTATTAAATGTCGTTTGACTAACTTTGGAAAATACGTGAATTCATTCGAAGGTGTAGAATTAACTCTTCATCAACGTACCGAGCTCAAACTGCGGATGGCAGGATCGCAAAGTTTAATGAATGATTTTAACCTCGTTCAGACTCAAATAGAAGACATTAGTGTAGAAATCGACATAGAAAAACAATTAGAATCGCGTGAAGATTTCGAGCAAAAATATTATAATATTCTTGCCCTTGCTGAATGTCTGACCACCGCTGATGAAAAGTCAAAAGGTATGATGTCTGAACCACCGATTACAAGTTCCAAAAGCATTAAATTACCCACTATATCTGTTCCCACCTTTGACGGCTTATATGAGCACTGGTTAGAGTTCCGCGATACATTTTTGTCATTGATACATAATAGTGAAACAATTACAGAAATTCAAAAATTTCATTATTTAAAATCGTCTTTGTCCGGTAACGCTAAATCGGTCATAGATTCCATAGAATTCTCTGCTAATAATTATAAAGTTGCTTGGGAACTACTGTTAAATCGATTTGATAATACGAAACTATTAGTACATAACCATGTCAAATCCATGTTTACCATGCAATCATTGACTAAAGAATCACCAGTGCAATTACGCAGATTAATTGATAATATTTTAAAAAACCTTCGCGCTTTAAAGCTTTTAGGAGAACCTACAGAGTATTGGGATACGTTAATCATTTACATTATTGTCACAAAATTAGATTCCATTACCGAACGGGAATGGGAACAGCATAAGTGTAGTTTAATTACATCAACCAATAACACCAAAACTGTAGTTCAACTAAATGACTTACTTCAGTTTCTTAGAAATAGGGCGGATATTTTGGAAACACTTATAGTATCACACAGTAAAGCAGGCGTATATAGCGCGACAGACAATAATAAAAAGCAATGCAGTAACCAGTTAACATCTAAATTTCATTGCAATATAGTTTCAAATAAACCAAATAATAATAATAAATCACAAGGAAAGAATGCACGTAATTACAGACCCTGTATAATGTGTAATGATTTACATCCGCTATATTCATGTCAAAAGTTTTTGGACCTTAGTGTACAAAATAGATTAAAATTTATCCAAACTAAACAGTTGTGCCCTAATTGCATGCGTCCAGGACATACTGTTGACACCTGTGTGTTCGGGCCGTGTCGAAAATGTGATAAAAAACATAATTCATTAATTTGCGATGTAATTAAAAATTATGATCATAGTTTCCCTAAAGTTACGTTGCCATCTTGTGAACAATCAGCCGTCCCGTCTAATACGAAAGATAACTCGAACGCACACTCTTTTCAGGCGCAAACTACTGACACAATTGATAACATGCATCCAGCGCAACCAGTTTTGCTGTCCACAGCTATTGTAGAAATACGTAGCCAGTCGGGTGTTTACCATCAAGCGCGCGCTCTACTCGATAGTGGCAGCGAACGTTCATTCATCACACAAACACTTTGTGACAAATTAAATCCACCAATATTACAGTCCACTCAAAAAATCCACGGCGTAGGTAATATAATAACACAGTGTTCGCAATCCTGTGATATTGAGATCAAATCACGCACTGGTAGTTATGCTGCACGCATTCAGTGTTTAATTCTACCTCATATCACATCAAACTTACCTATGAAGACATATAACGTTAATTTGTTTACCATACCGGATAACATTGTACTTGCAGATCCAACGTTTTATGATAGTCAGCCGATTGACTTATTAATAGGCGCGGATTTGTTTTGGGAATTAGTTAGAGAAGGTAAAATACGACTTAAAAATGGCCCCTATCTCCAAAATACGCATCTTGGTTGGATAATCTCGGGCTCATTTCAATATATTACACGCAAACAAAGACATGTTAGCTGTAACTTTACGCAAACCGTTGACAGTGACACATGCTCATTAGATCAATTATTACGAAGTTTTTGGGAAATCGAAGAATTACCAATTAATTCTCCTAAGTTAATTGATAAGGAGCGCGCCTGTGAGGAGCACTTTATTAAAACAACCTCACGGACGGCCGACGGGCGGTTTAAGGTTCGATTTCCGTTCAAGCAATCTCCGAAGATACTAGGTTTCACGCGCACACAAGCTGAACGTCGTTTTTATGCCTTAGAGAAAAGGCTGCAACGCAATTCTAGTTACAAACAAATGTAGATCAACTTTATACACAAATACATTAACTTAGGCCACATGAGTCTTGTACATAGTTATCAAACACCACATTATTTTTTACCTCATCACGGTGTGTTTAAAACAATTAGCGCAAGAGTGTGAGGTTCTGTACGTGAAAGAAACCTAATGATAATTTTTACGTGGACGACTTAATTTGTAGTCAAAATAGTATTTCAAGATTAAATCAAATTTGCGAAGGCACTGATAAGGTTTTAAAATTGGCTAGTTTAATTTTACGTAAATGGATTTTTAACTTTGACTGTGCTGATAATGACGATGCGCAAAATGTTACAAAAAAAACTCGACCTAGCAGGAGATAACGTTCAAAACAAAATATTAGGTATTGGATGGAATAATAAGTTAGATGAATTAATGTTTTACACGCAAATTGAGTATGATGCCAACAATATTATTACGAAACGCATTATTTTATGGGCGCATCACAAATTTATGACCCCTTAGGTTTAATTAGTCCAGTTATTACTTTCGCTAAGATATTATTACAAAAATGTTGGCTGTTGAAACTTAATTGGGATGAACCGATTCCTTGTGACGTCGCGCAAGCATGGGATCGATTTGTTTCTTGCCTATCATTGTTAAATAACATACACATACGGCTATGCTATGCGTATTGAACCCATATGTATTGAACTACATAATTTTACAGTTTTATTGTTTGAATACGAACACACTCGAATGATGCATGCTGCGCCGCAACTTCTTTTGTATACGTTACGAGAGTCATGGTGACCTATTGGAGGTCGTAATCTTGCTAAGAAGCTGGTACAATAGTTGTATGAAGTGTGCGCGCAGTAACTGTTAATCCCATAATGCGGAATCTGCCTCGAGAACGGCTGCAGCCAGGTTTTCCCTTCTTACGCTGTGGAGTGGATTATGCAGGACCAGTGTTCATTTTAAATCGTAGGGGTAGGGGAGCAAGATTACAAAAATCGTATATATGTTTATTTGTATGTTTTGCTTCACGCGCCGTACATCTCGAGCTTGTGACCGACCTTTCATCAGATGCTTATCTGTTGGCACTGAAGAGGTTCATTTCACGTCGAGGAAAACCTATTGAAATATACCTACTCCGATAATGGGCGCAACTTTGTAGGCGCAATGAATGAATTCGCAAAGTTTTTAAATTGTTGTTCAGAGGACATTAAGGCATACGCGATTTCTCAAAATATAAATTTTAGATTGATACCGTGTTATGCTAGTCATTTTGGGGGCTTGTGGGAGGCTGGTGTTAAAAGCTGTAAGTATCATTTGCGGCGTGTGGTTGGCAACGCACACCTTACATTTGAAGAAATGAGCACATTACTATCGCAGGTTGAAGCTGTCCTCAACTCCCGACCCTTAAACCCTATGTCCTCAGATCCACAGGATTTTCTTCCACTTACCCCAGCTCATTTTTTGGTTGGCCGTCTGCTAACTGCACCTGTACCTGATGACCTTCACGATGTTCCGGCTAGTCGACTTACCAGATACCAGAGAGTTGAACAGATCCGCCAGCACTTCTGGAGCCGCTGGGCTAAAGAATACGTGTCAGAGATGCAAACCAGGAGCAAATGGTACCAACATAAGGGTGAGCTCAAGGAAAACATGTTGGTTCTTATAAAAGATGACAACTTACCGCCATTGAAATGGAGCTTGGGACGAATTATCAAAACATATCCAGGCAAAGACAGCTTGTCACGTGTGGCTGATATTCGCAAAGCGGATGGGATTGTGAGACGGGCATTCTCCAAAATCTGTCCGCTTCCCTTACATGAAGAATGATTACGCACGATAGCAGCTGCTGGGTTCCTGAATGATCACCGCCAATTGTTGGAACCTGGTGCTTCCAAGGCCGGGAGCATGTTAACGAATCAACGTCACGTGATACATTGATGGCTGTGATTGGCCAACGATGACGTCATATCGCACGAACCAATCACAAAACAGGAAACGCAACAGTGGCACCAATTGCCAAAATTTAAAATTATTACAACACGAAGAAAAAAGATGGACGCGCATTTCAATTCTATATTTGTAAATTAATTAAAAACAATATAATGAGTATTTGAAGAAGTAAACGCATTTATTCATTTTCTTGGCCACCTCAAGATACATCTAAGAAATAGACGCAACAGTTAACTTGCTGCGGCGATATGTGGTATTATAATAGTGTTCGATTAGTAATTTTTTCTTTAATTTTTATCACTAACCCGCAAAATGACAAAACTAAATACACTATTGATAACGCTTATCGACAACAATAATGCGCATCACTATGCCCGTCCATAAGGCTCGTGAGTGTAAGAGAGAGCGAAATACTCGCTTCACCGCTCCGATTTTTTATGACCCAAACTGCACGGACAAAATAACTCTACTATAATGAACAAAAAAAAACATTCCAACTACCCACTAGTTGGAGCTATTTAGTAGCGCTTACGAAAGACATTTCTTAAACCATCTGATGCCTTTATAACATTGTATTGGCAGATTAATGCATGTCTGTGTCTGATTTCCGGTACAAAGTAATGATTCTGAAATAAACAGTGGTCCTCAAGTGGTCATTAAGAGGTCCTACTGGTGATAGGACCTCTTGCGAGTCCGTGCGGGTAGGTACCACCACCCTGCCTATTTCTGCCGTGAAGCAGTAATGCGTTTCGGTTTGAAGGGTGGGGCAGCCGTTGTTACTATACTTGAGACCTTAGAACTTAATCTCAAGGTGGGCGGCGCATTTACGTTGTGGATGTCTATGGGCTCCAGTAACCACTTAATACCAGGTGGGCTGTGAGCTCGTCCACCCATCTAAGAAATAAATAAAAACATGTTTCAGATCGGCCTATAACCTTCCTTTACAATACTCTACACTATTACGAGAAGAAGCTACGCGATAAACCGTTGCTAAAGCGTAAACTGGTGGGAGCAGTATTGGGAGCACTCAAAGATGTCCGTCCCGCCGGCTGGGCCGCCACTGAAACGCTGCAAAATTTTCTGGCCAACACGGAGTATGATAACACTACGTGGGTTCCAGATCTTAATTATTATCTGAGTTTAGTCAATAGAATGGTGGACAGTATCCTTTTCCATAAGACAACAAAACAAAAATATAGTAAAATACTATTTTAGTTGTTTCCTTAACCCTTTTACTGCCACAGTGGTCATCGGTTCCCTACGTGGTGCATTGAAGTAATTATGTCGATTACTGTTACTAAGTCCCCAGAATACCTAGTAGACTCTGGGTATCACGAATCCAAAGATACTGAGAGTTAATCTATTTCTAAAAGACTAAAACATACATTGAAAACAAAATAAGTCAAAGTTAGGCAATCCAGGCGCTTAGGAAATCGACATAATCACTGTAAACATATTGAACACTTAATCGCATATATACATATATCGCAAAATATTTTTTGTATTGCACATAGAGAACGACAATTTTTTTTTATCATGGTAAAATACTTAATTCCTTAATTTTATCTCAGCAATGATGGGTAATTCTCACTTTCCAAATACTGACTGGAGATTCAACGAATACCCAAATCCGTCAGCACACGCCCTGTACGTAACTTGTGTCGAGTTGATGTCATTACCAGTTGCGCCTAATTACGTGGGGAACAGTTTACTCGATGTGATCACAAAAGGTTTCGTCGTAATACCCACCACGAAATTACAGCTTTGGATCAACGCTATTGGCTTAATAATGGCGGCTTTGCCGGACCCGTATTGGACGGTTCTGCACGAACGTCTTTTGGAACTTACGACTAGCAGTGAGATGATCGAATGGACATATCCATATTCACCTTTCCAGCTGTTTAATTTAGCAACCACAAGTGACGCGATGCTTGAGAACAAATATAGTTTGACATTGGCTTGCGCGCATGCCATATGGTACCATGCCGGCGCAGGGCAAATTATGCAAGTGCCTATGTGAGTATTTAATGTATTAAATTTGTGAATTGTTTGCATGTTTCAAGTATAATTTTGGAAGGCTTAAAGCGACGCTGGGAAGATCTTCCATCGAGCGGATGATATTGCTCGGTAAATCGACGGTCCGTATGTTTTTGTTTGGAAATTGTATATGTGGAAACTTATCTTGAAAATGACGTGAGCTAGATTCAGGCATCTGTCAAATATCTTGATGTTGTTGTTGTAGTTGTATGATGACTACCCGCCAAAATAATGAATAATTATTCTTTCAGTTTCGTAAAAGAGAAGCTGGCTGTTGAAATACACACGGAAACACAAATGCTCTTCTTGTGCCACATGGTGGGACCGTTCTTACAGAGATTTAATTCCGATCTACCGCGGACAGTGATGGACATAACTATAACTTTGTATGAACTACTCGCTCACATCGATAAGTCACAGACGCATCTTCAATATATGGATCCGATTTGCGACTTGCTGTATCCTTTACAAAAAATCACTCATCAATTGCCAATTATTTAATTAACGAAACGAATTAAATAATTTAACACGACATGCGTGTTGATATTTTTTTTATTTTTTTATTTATTGCTTAGATGGCTGGACGAGATCACAGCCCATCTATTGTTAAGTAGTTACTGGAGCCCATAGACATCTACAACGTAAATGCGCCACCCACCTTGAGATATAAGTTCTAATGTCTCAAGTATAGTTACAACGGCTGTCCCGCCCTTCAAACCGAAACGCATTACTGCTTCACGGCAGAAACAGGCGGGGTGGTGGTACCTACCCGCGGGGACTCACAAGAGGTCCTACCGCCAGTAACTAATATTTTTTGTGGTTAACTCGTCTTATTTCCTCAACACCTTTCTAGATATCATATAAAATATATGTTCGTCGGCGACACATTGAAGAACGAAGTGGAAAACGTAATCCGTAAACTGCGACCGGCGCTGCAGATGCGTCTGCGCTTCATCACGCACTTGAATGTTGAACAAATTAACACCGCCTAGCATAAGGAGTATAATAGCCCTCCGTCGAGTGCTAGTTCGAGTTCCGAATGACACCAGCCTGACAGTGTTTATGTCACTGTTATTCTACGAAAGAGAAACGACGGGGGTTATCAAAAAATTTTCGTATGCCACGGGGAACAAATTAATTAAATCGAAAATTTTAAATAAATAGTTCAAGTGTTTAATATTTGAAGTGCTAGAAAATAAAATTATAAGAGGAATAATATTATTAAATTTTCTTAGGATATAAAAAATATGTTTGATTGTACGTATTTTATTCGCTTGCGCATCTTTTAATCTGAAGATAGATAGAGTTATTGTTAGCAATTCAAGGAAAGTTTTTGTCATCATCGACATTCGACAGATGGCACTTAAGTAGTTTTAATGAAAGATTATTTTCATACAACAGTATTGAGTCGCATCGAAGCGTGATCGGGTTTCACTTGTATAATACCAAAAATAATGTTTGTATGCTTGTTCGCTCGTGATCTATGTGTTAGCGCTTTTATAAGATTGATGATTTTATAAGATTTGAAACTTTATATACTTGTTCTTACTGCATGGAAAGTTTTCTCAGTGTGTGTCAGTGTACGATAGTTAAGGCAGGTATACCCTAAGAAATGCGTGTTTTCCATATATTTATGCTCGGCAGGGTTTCACTAGTTCAAAATAAGAAGATATTCAACATTTAGAACGGTATGATAATATCAAAATAAAATGTGAAATGATTAGGTAGTTCTAGTTTGTAGGTACCTATTTTGTAATTTTTCTGCTAAGAATTAGGACGTACTTTTACTTTTACAAAGTTTACTGATACAGTTTTATGTACAGGGCCTAAAGTTTGAATTTTGTGTACAATTTTATAATGTTTAATCTGGTCTATTACCTGTAATAGGCCAAGTAATTGTCTGAATTTATTATGTGGTGTATGTATGTGTATCGTTTGTCAATACGAATAGTTTTCTGATCATGTAGGTATGTGTAGAATAGCTAAATTCAATTATTTATTTTATTGTATAAATAGCACTACAGAAGGTATTCTTAGCCAAATATGGCTCGGTTTCTGACGAATGAATTGACTTTATGATTAAATAATTCAATTATTATAGTATTTAGTATTGTGACAGGGCTATTATTGTATATATAAATGTAATATCTGTATAAAGGACTATACATTTTTTGTAGAATGACTAAAACTGTTATACTGTAAGTCGAGCAAAATACATGCCTAGTTTTAAATGATCGAAATAAAAAAATACTCTGTTATTCTATTAATGAATTATTCTGTAAGTAATATGTGTAAAATGATATTTAGTTATAAGCATTCAGTAGAAAAAAATGCGAAAGAAAAGAATAAGCAGTGAAAAGTAAGAAAAATTCCCGGCTCATTTTAATTTATATTTTTTTTATGCATATAAGATTTATGGACATGGATAAATAATACTGTATTTTGCAATAAATTTTAATCACAATTAACATAATTATTTCTGTAAGCGAAAGTCATAATAGCTAAGTAAATGTCTATTATGAATTTGCTAAAGGAAATAAAAATAAAGCCAAATAAACGAGGCAATATTTAAAAGAGAACATTGAGCGCATTATGTTAATAAGAAAAAAATGTGTTACACACCGTGAAAGTAATAGTTATTAAACATTGTGATATTCTTTAAGTTATGATCATGATATAACATCAGTCACTCTTGACCATCTAAGTACTCGCAACGAACACTATAATCTCCTATAATACATATGTTAGAAATAATGAAAAAAGTCTATGATGTTTTTAGTGGTAGATTTTGTTGTAATAGGAATGGATAAATGTATATATATGTTCATGTTTCATTTTAATAGTCTAAATTCAGTTCAGACTAGTCTGTCAGTTGTGCAATACTTTACGATGGGAACTTTTAGTAGCTATTAAACAACAGCTGCTCTTTAATAGATTGCTCCAGAAGGCCGGTAATGTGTATGTATATGTGTTTCTTCGATACGCTCTGCAATCTGAATGATGGATTATTATTTTTAACCATGAATTTCTTTACATTACCTATGAATTATAAGGGGGTGTAAACATTTATGTCGTAACTGAACTGGTGTCAAACGTAAGATACTAAATAACCAATTCCAAATGAATAAATAGGATTGTGTTGCCATTTTCATATAAACTTAGAAAAGACCAGCTTCAAATCATGTTTTTATTTATTTTAATTTATTTTTTTTTCCTTTGTTTTTTAAATATATTTTTACAAAAACCAACATTTTTACAGTGAACATGATACAGGTATATTAATAGGTAGGTAAGGTCCGCAATTTTTTTTTGTGAAAGACTGATTTGATTTAATAAAATTATTAGCCGCAAAATAAATTATGGCACCATATTATTTGTTGGTTGCCCTAAACTGTTGTGGCACAGTTCAGCCTAAACATAAAGCATTTTGTATCTTCATCATTGACAGATGATATTACAGATTCAATAATAAATTAATATTAACACTAGTAGATATGTAACAATCCCGTTATAAACCCTATTTCAACTTGCAAATGTTTTGACTTTTGTTTAATTACATGAATTTAAATGTACTTATCGCAATGTAATTTTAACTTGAAATTTTAATTATTTATTTGTGTGTATGAATCTTATGTATTAGTGCGTGTTTAATTGCAATGCAGTAAACATTTGTGTCAATTTTGAAGTATATACTACTTTCAGTTTTTATGTAAAATATAAATCTATTCACTGACATTTAAATGGATTTTAATAGTCCAGTTATATTATATAATTCATTTTGTGAATGTCTAAATAAAGTACAAATGGTAATATCTTATTTCAGAATTTTTATTTAAATTTAAGTAATCGAAAGTACTATTGCTCATGTGAAAAAGTTTGAAAACATAAATGTCTCGAAATTTATATCTGACTGTGACCAAATTAGAAAGAAATATATCTTAACATAAAATAGTTATGTGTTGCAATTATTTTTCTCATGGTTTATACAATATATCCTTCAAGTTGATAAAGCTAGTCAACAACATTTGAAGTGTATTTGCTTACTATTTATACGTCCCTACAGGTGTAGAGCGGTACTAATAATCTTTAGCACGGTTAAAATAATTATGATTTATTCGGGTGTTTTACTTCGCCTTAGCGTAGCAATCTTGGTCCTTATGATTGTGATGCTCCGGTCGTAAAATTTTTGTATGGCCTTGCCCTTTGCTTCATTTACATAAAAAGTAGGTATTTATTCTTATTATTAATCTGAAATAATTAGATAAACAGTGGCCGAAGCTCGACCGAACGAAAAGTTTGTGCACCTCATTTCTCTCTTTTCTTCTTTCACCTTCGTTCTGGAAATGGCATTTGATCAATCGAAATCTACTTAATTCTAATTCAAGATATTCAATTATGTACGTGTAACGTTTAATATAACGCGCGTATCAGTCAAGAATATCGGTGGTTTTAGCGTTTAATTCTAGACGAAGACTGCAGTTCACCTCTGTGACTACATTCGTTCAGCCATAGACACCAGTCGTGTCACTAAAAACAACTATATGAATTATTTCTTCAAACGTTCTGTAAAAAGGCTTATAAATTGAGTCGTCTATTATCAAAGCCGGCAATCTGACTTTTGGACAATGATTGGTAAATCAGAAAAACGAATTATTGACTTTGTATTCCATTGGCAGTCACAAAACTCTTCGGAACGACATCTTAGATAAATAACAGGTTAACTATTAACCTTTATTTAATGCAGGTTTTGAACCGTATTCTTTGAAGGAGACGATTATATTCAAATCAATCTGTATTGACATATCAATAAATTTTTTTTGTCCAAATGCACAGATTGCCACCTTTGATAATAGACGACTAATATTAAAGTTAATTAATTTGGTAATGAGTTTATCCTAATACATAACCAAATTGAAATTCGTAAATTGAATAACGGCTTTTGATGCAAGTAAAATTCTTCTAAATGACTACTACTATAGTAGAATTATTTTGTCCGTGCAGTTTGGAACATAAAAAAGGGTGCGTGTACTTAAGTACGCGCGTAAGAAGTTATACTTTATTTTTATTAAATTTATTTCTTTTTTTTTAAATATTAAATAATTAATAATAAATATTTAACGTTAATAATTTAATAATATTTAGTATAAATTATATTAAATAATAGTTTTGTTATTTATATTAAAATGAATGCTAATAACACTTTTTTTACGAGTGTACATGCGCGAAAGTTCACCTGCGGCTGTGTTCAGACTCGCCAAGTTACGTCGGTCGTATTGCAATGAGCGATTTAGTGGGCAACTTCATTCTGTTAATTTTGTGTCACGGTGCGCGCGCATCGAAAATTTCACTCTCATCAATTTTTCACAACACGCCTAAAGAAGTATAACTTCAAAAATCGGAGCGGTGAAGCGACTATTTCGCTCTCTCTTCCACTCACGAGCCTTATGGACGCATAGTGATGCGCATTATTGTTGTCGATAAGCGTTATCGATAATGCATTTAGTTTTGTCATTTTGTGGGTTAGTTATAAAAATGAAAGAAAAAATCACTAATCGAACACTTACACCACATATCGCCGCAGCAAGAACGGCAGAAATTAACACTTTGTAACTTTACGGGATCTATTCTTATTCCAGTGAAAAATTTTAACACATTGTTGATAACAACACGTGCAAATATTATTTTGAATAAATTCTGCCGTTTTGATACAAAACAAAGGAGTAGCCATTGTGTCACTAAAGAAATTCAGAGAACGAATGTATAAAAACACATTTCTCTTCGACATAATGTACTATAATTTGCAGGTAAGTACAAATGACTCATAACATAACAATGTCTCACCACCCTTCGTATACCACCCCGCCACCGTGTACCTGCCTTCGATGACTCATTTATTTTTATCGATAATGGCGTTGCGCCCGCGCAACTTTCTCACCGCCCTAGTCGGCCTATGTTTTATGACCCAAACTGCACGGACAAAATAATTCTACTATAGTAAATTACTACCTACTCAGAATAACAGTAAAAACGAAACCACTGCTTTCAGTTCATAGGCATGACATACTCCATTACGTCTTAAACAAAATATTACATAAAAAACAAGCTGTTTTAGTGTTTATTAAAATGATAATTATATTTTGCCATGTTTCAGAATTTAATTCTATTTTAAGAAAAGTGTACGCAACCTCTTTTCATCATGTTCATGACTGCTGTAAATAAATTAATCTGCTCTTAGCAGAAAATAGTGGGTTGAGAATGTACCCATTATACTCAAAGTATTGTAAAAAAGGGCACATACCATATAATTTATACCAAAACCATGAAATAACCTACATATTATATTTACATAAAACTATTTTGTACTATAGTAGTTCTATAATAAGTAAGTAGGCCATGGAAAAGTCAAACTCAGAAGTAAAGAAACTCAGAAGTAATCTAAAGTTTTCTTTTTGAAATTGTGGCGTTTGTCGTTTCTTATCCAAAAAATTTTAAGGTGATATTCGGTAATATTTTCAATAAAATGGCGGGAAACTATCGAGACGCAAAAATGTATCAATTAATATCCAACAAAACAAAATTGTACCACTTCTGCAAAGTAGGGCAATTTGTCATTAATTCATGTTTAAAAATCCACTAAATCACCTTTATGCTTGACTACCCAAATTATATTGATGTTAAAATAGGTATTTTCAAATTGCCGCCAAAAAGTTCCGTGACATATATTTTACAATGTTGTAAGATACGGAGTTTCAAATTGTGGTGACGGCTTTAATAAGATGTATTCTGAATACCATAAAATTAAACTTATTACCTTGGTGAAATTCTTTATTCACAATACTTTAATAATAATAGGAAGATTGTTCTAAAAAAAACATCAAATTATAAAACAGCTAATTCATATGTTTTCATAAACATAGACAATAATTGATAGTTTAACTTTTATTAATTTTATACTTCGGTTGGTATTTTCAGTTAATAAGTTTTGGTATCTCTTACTGCGCTTCGATTTAAAACCTGTGGTGTTTAGACGAATTAATGAAATCGTGTACTAAAAATGCTCGCTTATTGCATTAAAAATCAGTAGAGTTATATTTCTTAATTCATCAAGCGAAGATTCTAGAAAAATCTGTAAATTGCAAGGTGATTACAAAAATCTGAGTCAAAGACCTTTATATTGTACTATTACTGAAACTGGCTTGATTTTACGTATCACTTTAGTCTTAGTTCGAATCCCAGTGGTAGGGAGTATTTGACAAAATGGATTCAGGTGTACATATTTTTGTCTCTTCGAAAATAATTCTTTCTCGGAAGTGTTGAATTTGGTTTGTAACTTTACGTTAACATAAAGTTTATGGTTTCAAACGTTTCTTTCCCCGTGATTTTTTATTTTATAGGAAAAATATGGCATAATATAAATAACATTTTCGTATTTAAATTAGTTAATTAGTAGATTTAAATCTACGACAAAACTTATGCATTAGCATTACATAATTGTTTTGAATTCTCATCTAAAAAAAAACCGTGAATATACGGATAACTTTAAATATCTGGCAAGGATGTTGCTAAGCAACCAGCTATGTAGCTGAATCGTGGCCCAAGCCCGGCGAACACGAAACCACACGACGTTCGAACTCGGCGACGCTGCGCGTGGCTTCATTTAGTTTGCTTGAAACAAATTATTGTAGAGCAGACCCCAGACAGGAGCAGCCGGCAGGCAGTTCGGTTGTTGCTTCGCGCTCTAACGGCGGTGATCGTTAGGCTTGCGATTCGTGTTAATAACTGTGCTGATTCCAATTACAAAACAAATTTAATTCAAACATGACTGTTGAAGTTACGAATAACATCCCTGAAAACGCTCCTGAGAAAGAGAAAGACATGAAAGAGGACGCGCCGGCCGATAATGGCCAATCCAAAGAGGCTCCATTACCTGATGAGAAAGGCGATGAAAAATCTGAAGAGAAAAAATCCGAACCAGCTCAGCCGAAACCAACAGTCCATAAAACAAATTTTGAGAAAGACGTAGTATATCTCTATCAATTTTCGCGCACTCCTTTGTTACCGTCGACATCCCCATATTGCTTAAAAGTTGAAACATGGCTTCGTTTGGCCGGCATTAAGTACGAGGTAAGTTGCATTTTTGTTACTTATTAATAATTATTATTTTCCTTTCGTAGATCATTTCCTGCTTTCCCCAAACCAATATTTTAAGCTGCGCTGTAGATTGGCCCTTTTGAGATGACCCACCCCTCCGAAAGTTTACTTTGTTTTTTAATTTATATTTTAACTTGGCTAAATTTGGCGAAGTTTGCTTAGCGAATGTATATTTATTTACTTTCGAAGTTTATTTTATAGCCGCAGACTGGTTTTTCTTGTTTTCCCTTGCATGAAGTGACACAAAGATTGCATTCCTAATTTATCAATTTATTTTTAAACCGTACGCACATAACTTATCTGGGGTCGAAACATTAAAGAGACTCCGCGTCGCCATACCATGAAGATAGTGTCCCTTTCACCGTGTCATTTTTGAGATGCCTACAAAAGCTTTCTCTAAAGTAATATTAATGCACTATACATTAAATTATATAAATATATTAAATTTAGTTTTATTAGTCCGGAAACGTGATAACGGGTACTAGTACTTACTTGAGACTATAGTCTATTGTTCTTCTTGCATAAAGGAATTTGCAAAAGTTACCGATTTCGATGAACGTTCATGCCTTATAAAATTGATTATACTTAATCTAAACTAGTATAGATTTTTCATCGCTGCGATAACGGCAGGCAGTACATAGTAAAACCATTTTACAACCTTTTTTAAACAAGTAAAACCAGTATAAATTGAGCTCCCATTCGCGGGTTCACCTGAATTCACGTGTGGGCGTTCTATATTTATAAATAGAAGTAATCAATATATCTATAAATACAACCTCCATTGAGGCCTTTCTGATTAAAAACAAAAAAGCCTAGTAATATTTTGAAGAAAAAAAAACCGTATATTTTGTAGACGTTCCACAAACGTGATTAAAAAACGTTCAAACATTCTTTTATTTTGAGTTCATTTTTGATGGTTGGAAAGTTGATACTCTCAAAAATCGTACTTTGGAATCTGATCATCACGGTGTGGTGAAATTTACATGCTAGCTTCGGGAGGCACAAAATGTGGCCCGCGACCGTCTGTCCATTTACACATACCGATTTTTAGAAGAAAAAATAAATATATTAAAATATACGATTGAACTACACATATTACAATATCTAAACCGACACAAAAATAACGTTTAAACATTTTTTGAATTAGGTACGTACGTTTTCTTATTTTAAATGTAGAAACACAATAACAGAATAGAATAGAAGAACAATAACGCTTTGTTTTGTGTATATTGGTAGGACGTTCATAAATAAAGACATTTATTAGAAAAAAAAAGCGAAACAAAAAAGATGAAATAAATGGCATAGTATATTTTCCGTTAAGGAGTAATTTTTTTTTCTGAATCCCACCGCCTCTTCCACGCTTGGATTTTCGAAGAATTATTGGAGATAATACTTCTAGAGCTATTGGAGATGATATCACTGCTTTATCTGTATATCACTAGAGTCTACCAGTTTTACCTGGTACCAGCTACTACAAATACGGTGCGTTTTCTTTCAGATATCATTTCTATGCGTATTGGATGGAAATAAGCTTCTCTGTACGCTATTTCACTAGCTTTACATGTAATAATTTTTTTTTCTTTGGCAGATTTCTGATATTATCAACAATTTTTACATGTTATAAAGTACCGACATGCTGTAATGATCTAACCCTAATTGCAGTATACCTACCTTATTTTTCAAAATTTTAACATCAATTAAGAAGAATTCACAATCCTGTCTTCTGGTCTTAATCTAGTTTGACTAAATTTTGAGTTAACAAAACCGAAGCCTTGTTCTCGTAAATGGCCACACGAAATACAATTCACAAAAAAAATACATTACAAAAACATGATCCTGATGAGATTGATCGCCGGAATACGGATATTTCCCATTCTTAATTATTTATTACTTTCAACGAAACACCAAAGATCATCAAAAAAGCAACTTTATGAATTAAGAAAAAATAGTGGTGGAATAACTAAGCAACCTCTATTTTAAAGATGATTTTGTTAGTACGAGGAAAATTTTCGAGAAGTTCTCAGTGCGCTGCGTGCGCAGTATAGCGCTATCTCTGTTGAATGTTTCGTTGACGTCATGAAATATTGTACCCACTTTATGACAGTAACTCCCAATACATGTAATGACCACTATTGATTTTAACAGTATACAGCTCGTTAATCATAGACAATTAATCTAATTAAGGACACAGCTTGTGCGATAAATAACTCGGTATCTCAATTATTACCAATATTTTGTTGAAAATCATTGTCTGGAGATAACACCCCAAAAAATATAAAAAATAATTGTTGAAAAAACGAATGTTCTCATTATGAATAAAAACGATTTCGGGAATGACTGATTTTCTCGAGGTAGGTATTGTTGATTACTAACTATTATTATCTTGGAGAATATTATCATTGTCAGACGATGTCCTTCTTCAAACGAGGCTTGTGGAAAGTATTAAACGGTAGGTAGCGGCTTGGCTGTGCCCCTGGCATTGCTGACGTCCATGAGCGACGGTAACCACTCACCATCAGGTGGGCCGCATGCTCGTCTGCATATACGGCAATAAAAAAAAAGTACTGTAAAGGAATATTCCCTAAAATTAGAGTTTTTACACAAATTATGTGGGTGTAGTGCAATGATTGTATGAATCTAGCTTTGTACCTCAATATTGAGTGTTCCTCAAAAATGAAAAAATTATGTACGTATGTATTTATATTTTATGTATAAATATTGAAATATTGTATTGATTGATTCAGAATACCTTTATATTGTTCTTGCATTTGTAAATTAAAGCACCTATTTATTAATAACACACAGAAGTTAGTAATAAATAGGTGCTTTGATTTACCTTCACAGGTGATTGACAGTCACCCTTCATAGTCTGGTAGAGTATAACTTAAGAATTCAACGTGCATGAAGTGTAAACGAAAATACGTAATTTTCTTGACTCTACATTCAAAAGTATATCTATTCATAGCTATTTTTTTCAAAATTTCTATGATATGACTTATTTTTAGACAAGGAATACATAATGTTATTTTAACTCGCAGGTAAAGGTGAGACTGAGCATAACTACTTATTAAAAAAAAAAAAACTGAGCAGAGTATTTTACTTAAACAGCGGTGTTATTGTTTCCGTCTAAATATTACCATTCTAGTTAATGTAACTAATGCTAGGCTGTAAACAAAATATGTAAATAAAACTCATAACTAGTATCTCCTATACTTAATCGATCAAATACCATAATAATAATAAAAATAACATTATAATTCGTAAATTAACGATATGGTAAGTTATTTGACGTCGATTACAAACTTCTTCTGTCCTATGATAGCATCATTAAGGATAAAGGACTGGATCGTTTAGTATTATGGACACGACGCGCTCACCAGGACAATGCATCGACCCACATTGACATTAAAGTATCGTACGATTATAAAACGTAAAATAAAACACAGACGTTCTTACTTCAGCTGCTTTATTCATAAACAAATATGATTTGAAACGCCCGTGGTTTTTCTCATATTTTAAGAGTCGATGGTTTTCGAGATTTCGTAGGTATTGTCCATTCAAAGTTATGATCGTTGAACTATCAAAAGATATAATTTCGGCATGTGTCGTTTGTGTGTACAAAGCTTAAACTGAAGCAATTCAAGTTAGTCGTATACAATTCCTAAATATATTCTCATCAACACCGAATCATTCCATAAATTATTTGTAGTTAATAAGAATAAGTGAGCGTTCGTTTTGTTAACTCCTATTGGTCAATAGACAATTATAAGAAGCATTGCCCATGTGCGGGTCCTCGGGAGTCAGACCGAGGGTCGGTGACGGTCGCAGGACGACCTGCATCCGCTGGCGGGTATTGCCCTTTTATTAACCTTGTACACGATATAATCTTCAAACTAATCACCGCTTCTATTACAATTAAATGAGCTGTTCTAATCGACCATTATATAATACAAAATAGCTACATAATAGGATAATTACATGTTGGGGTTCGAAGTATTGCTAATTTGTTGTTATAATACAGATTAATGTAATATTATAAAGAATAATAATAATAAAGAATTAAATGTACAAAATTAAATATATTATTATTAGTCTTGTTAATTTCCAATTACCGCCATTGATCAAAGTCGAATGAATTTGTCATACAATTTTATCTAACTATTGTACAATAGGCACTTCTATCCATAATTTGGTACGTAATAACGATCTCTTGTAAATTTTTAAACAAAAGTTTCAACAGTAGGCATTATACTAAAGCATAAAATGGTAAAGCATAAATATAACAAAAGCAGTATTACAGTAAGTTAAGCGATAAGAAAAAAAAAAAACATTGGGTTATTTATAAATAGACCTCCCTTCACCATACAGCCTACGCACACGATCATTCTATTCTATTCAAACCTAGATAATGTAACTTCGGTACGTGAATCAAATTATGGTTTTAAAATAAATGCAAAATCACATAAACGTTCAAGGGAAAGAAGTGGATTTTCTATATACACTTGGGAACATAACGAACGAAGCTTTTCTCAGGGGTAAAATGTACAACAGTTCAAAGTTTTCATTATGCACTTTGATTAATTAGCGCAAAAAGGTAATTCTTATGTTCCCTTAAGGTTGAGATCACTGATTTTAATCTAAACTATTAAATAGCCTATGTAATTACTGTACTACTAATAAAATAAATACATAGTAATTTTATTTTGTAAGCTGCCAAGCCATCATGTTCACTATGCCATAAAATTACAAGTAGATAATGTTCATAATCAACTTGAAATTGTGTAAAGTTAAACCAGTTATTCATTCAGTGAATGTGTAACAGCTCTCTAAGAAACTAATTACAGTAGGCTGGGACTCGGGAGCCGATGCTTATTAAATTGCCTTCCATTGAAGCTTAAGAGGTCGATGACCGGCTATGGTCATTCTCAACTCATACAACGCAACATCTTATCTACTATATCTACTTGCTTCTTGAAAGATATTGATACAAAGATATGTAGTACCATTACACTTAAAAATAGTATGAATTATTTGATAATTGTTGGAATATTACGTCTTAATATAATTCATCTTGTAATTTGTATTTAGTGGAAGAGTTGTACTTGTTTCATATTTCTTAATTAATGAACATTTTGAACTCTATCTGCAATAAAATAGGTTTGGTCTAATATTTTTATATTTTATCCTATTAAAAAATACTTCGCTACCTACTTAACGTAAGGGAGCTTATCTATATCTGTATATCCTGTTTGTCATTCGTTAGAAAGAATTAATGTCGCTTACCAGCACTTACCACAAATTTAATACTTCATGGTTATGGTTTTCCCCGGTCCCCTTCATGTTGGTCTCAAGGTGGGCAGCAGTATTAAATCTAAAAAGTCTATGGGCTCCGGTAACCACTTAACACCGGGTGGGATCGTTCACACATCTGGGAATACAAATATGTATCGTACGTGCGTCACGAAAACAGCAGCAATATAACAATGGCCCTTCGTTTGAATTTGTAATTATCATGCCTTATGACGGTATAGAAACACCCCAATTTAATTAATAGAAAGGAAGTTGCTATAGTTTGATCGCGTTTATAAAATGGTCTTTAGGGAAACCTTGGGAACGGTTGAGGTCCACTTTAACGACATCAATAATTTAAGGGTTCTGTTTTTTTCTCTCTTTTTATTGCTTAGATGGGTGGACGAGCTCACAGCCCACCTGGTGTTAAGTGGTTACTGGAACCCATAGACATCCACAACGTAAATGCCACACCCACCTTGAAAAATGTTAGTGTTGACGCATTTTACCTATATAAGAAAATACAAAATTTTTAGAGATAATCCGTTAGCGTCTATTAAAAAACTGTAGATTCATTTGAAAAGATTGCAATCGTGTAATCGAACTCCGGTTTAATTATCTTAGCGTGTAAATACTATGGCGGTATTTCAAAACAAACATTCAGACGGGTACTCATATCATTCGCTGCCGTAAATGTTTGTAATTAGATGTTTGGGAAATACAGGATGTTAACAACAGAACAATCTGATTGTGAGTACAAAATTCAATCGTGATTCCATATCATTTCCTGCAGTCTGCTTGTGTTATGCTTTGTTTCGTTGCAGCACGTATAATAAAAGTTTTCAATAAATTATAAGATTCTTAAGTTACCAAATATCAATAATTCACATGTGAAACAAAGAAGAATAGGTCAAATTTCAATTCGATGAAACATTAATCATTGAGTGTACATTCTAAAATGAATTCTGAATTTATAAAAAAACACGAAACTGGATCTTATTTTTGCAGAAAACGCTGTTGTACTGATTCATTTATGGTTTTCTTTAAATCGTAAGCTTCGAATACCAACTTTTGTTTCCATAATTTAAAGATGTGTCATAAAAGAATGGCAAACGTATCTGTATAGTAAATTTACAAGTAGAAGAGCTGAACTGTTGAAATCCAATCTTATGCCTTTTGTGGAGAAGTATAGTAGGGTTATATAATTGCTTTCGCCCAGTCAGTCAGTCAACATGAACAATAATTAATTATTCCGATCGGGAATTTTGTTCGCGCGACCTATTTGGTGGTGGTATGCGGGTCGAGCCCGATGGTTCTGTACTGCTTGACTGACGCGATGGAATTGTACTGTGGCTGAATACTGTACTTCTATGTTACATCATTGGTATGCAATACTGTCACAGCTTTACTATAATATTAAGTGTCTACCTTATTAATATATCGTTAATTAATGTATACCAGTTGGGAACATGAACATGGCCCAATCGTAGATTTCACACTGACCTTATTTGTGTTTCTTGGTCAGGCACGCACTCTTGACTGAGTCTATTGTGCATATTAATGTATTACGCGTCTTTGTCTTAGCTTCCTTTTTTGTCAAATAACACATTATGTTTAATTGTTTTGTGAACTTGTGATTTTCAAAACAAGCAAAAATCGTAGGAGAAAGTTAAGTTTTCTATGTACAAAATATAACTATTTAAAAGCTACTAATTTGCGCACTTTTGTAAAATCATATAATGCACCACAGGTAACGGTTATGTGTTGCAATGTGATCGAGAAACCGCAGCAGCGAGTTAGTTACTGGGCTATGAAATCATGCGACCACGGCATGCCGGCTGCACTTTCTAGAGTTCCGTTCTCAGCAGTTGGAAATTGTTGTGAAGAAACGGTCCTCATATCACTATTGTTTGTTACATATTACTTTTTATTGCACCAGATGGTGGACAAGCCATGGCCCACTCACACAGTCTCAGTTTGTATAGTAAACACGGTTCTTCCATCCTTAAAACTGGAACGGTCTACTGCTTCGCGAAAATAATTACGATGGTACCCATGCCGATTCGCAATATCCTATCATTTGTAAAAATTATGTACATATGTTCTATTCCTGTACGATATAAAAAGAAGAATGATTGCAAGGAGAAAGTCAAAATAAAAAAATTATATATTTTTCAGTATACTATGTGCATATTGAGTTCTTTTGTGACGAGTGAGGGTAGTCCATCTTATTATACTACTACTATTCGATAAAGTTGAACATCAGTGTAATTGAGACATAAGCTAATCTCAGAAAAAGCTTTATTTATTACGAAAGGCATTATTATTATTTGTAAAACATAATTATACGCTGTGGTCTAAATTTCGAGTTTTAACGTAGTGGAAACCGTGGTGTAAAATGTCTGTACATAATTACTCATACTAAATACGTAAATTATTGAGATACTATATAAATAAGGAAATTTTCTTCTGAGTTGATTAGTACATTGACACTTGCGGTTGTATTATCAGTAGTTTACAATTAAAATGTCGTTCTCGCTCAGGTCACGTATGCATCAGAGATTCTTACATTAGACGTACCTACCCAAAGATTTATTAATAATGATTCTTTAATTTCCTGAATGATAATAAATTTGTATTCCGTTTATCGAACATTTATTTTTTTAAATACTTTGAAAATATAACCAAATTCCGTTGAATGCAATTAAATTTTTTGCAATGTTAGTTGGGTCCTAAATAAACAAGCTTAGATAACATAACCTTTTCTACGATGCGCTCCACAAATACACACATAAAACGGCTGGTTATCGGAATACAAGAAACCAAAGGCACAAGGCCTATTATTATTTTCATTCAAATACAATATCAAGTGTTAACTTTCAAATAGATAGAACGTATAAGCATTTCACTAAAACGACACCAATATTGAAAACAATATCAAATTTGAAGATTTACTTGGCCCGTATCAAAACGTTATCAACAAAACGTTTAACGTACTCTAGAATTTGAACTTCTACTCGAGTAACGGTAACACATTATGTGTTCCCTTGCTGTTTACACTTAACTGCCGGTACTTAACAGTAGCGTGCCTTGTTAAAATTAGCTGAGATTCTAGGAATGTTATTTCTTCCATCTAGCGCAGCATGCTACTCATTTAGTGAACATATGATAAAAACCATAAATATTAAACGGGTTTCAGTGAATAGCCCTACGTAAAATACCGTGTTCTATAAAAGTACCTAGTTGATCTCTACTATGAACTCATCTTTTATTATTACTATTAAAATACATTTTTCAGGCAATTCTAATTAATTTAATTGTAACAAAAAAAGGAACATGGGATCAATTGTAGTACACAACATCATCTCCATGTCGTATCCAAGTAATAGATAGAATATATAATTAGGTAGTGGGCGCCTAGACTGAGAGGTCGGCAACCGAGAGGGCTTCGACCTGAGGTACGGAGGCGCCTGCGCGACCCCGCCTGTCCATCGACCAACCCTGCACTGCTGAGTTAGGGTGCGGCATCGTTCTCCCGGGAATCTAGCACACCCTGAAGCTTTATAGTTATCTTATCTGTCTAATATCTTATAAAAATTTAATTAGTATGCCTAATAACAATAATATTATAAGGAATACGTAGTGGGACTAAAATTTATTCCTGTGATGATACACGAAATTTTTTTAATGAAATCAATTTTGATAAATTACTATATATATTATTATGTAGTTAAAGTAAACCATACGCAATGATTATGTATAATACTCGTATTGACAAGTGATTCGTGCACGTTGTGCATTTTATAATAATATTATGACATGGACATAGAATTATTCAAATAAACTTTAGACTACTATTAAATTAAAGGAAGCTTCTGAGAATGCCCCTAATTTATATATCGCGCTCTGAGTATCTATAAACACGCAAAAGAGCAATAGTGTGTATTCTTTTGGAAAGGGAATATGTGTTTTATATAATTTAATTCAGAATTGTATCGAAAATTTAATTTCAAAAGCAGTCGTTACTAATCACTACATGAATAAATATAAATATTACACATAGACAAAAAAAAACAACAATTAATCAATGCCTTTATCCCTAATTTCAATAAACAACTAAAGTATAAAACATGCATAACAAAGGAACGGGTAAAAGTATTGTGGATGCTTAATTTACAGATACATGTAATGTAAATATAAATTAATTTTATCTTGTTTATTTAAATCTGAAGTTCATTTAGTTGTTAAATATAGATAAGTAAATCGTTTTGTGAATCATTATTTTCAATAACGATATGATTAAGTACAAAGGCCGACTTTTACCATAGTAAGCCCTGTTTGTCAGCCGGGGAAGGCGTGAGGGGCGGGAGGGGGAGTTTCAGTCGGGCGCTGAACCTCGCCAGTCAAAATCAATACAGCTGCTCTCTGAGCCCAGTGAGCTTGCGCTCGTCTGGAGCTCGTTGCCATGGATACGAGACCAGATAAACTGGCATCCAGAGCTGCCCCGCCGCCCTCGTCCCACTCCCCGCTCGACCCATTCTACCGCTCCATCGACCGTCACCGCCGCGCCCGACCGCCACCCCTATTTACATTTAACGGTTATTTTTTGTACAAAAGGTTCACGGTACCCTACTGATGTCATATAAAAACTCTATGAATCCTCCTCCGTATAAAATTATGGTAGTTCTTTTTTATATTTTGGAACCGAAACAATTCTTACTTCAATTATATTTCATAAATTTATAATTTTTTTATAGTTGTGTAGTAGTTTGCGACTAACAGGTAACTGTTAGTCGCAAACTTATGTTTTGTAAATTAAATCGCTTCAACTGTTTCTGTTTAAACAAATAAAAAACACAAATAAACATTTGAAAATGGCACGCTTAGGTCCTTTGTACATACATTGTCGTGAATAGATTATACATAACTTTACAATTGATTTTACAATTTACAAAGTAGACTAACTAAAATAAAATTAGTTGCGGTACCTAAGATGTGTATGAATAGAATTATTTTATATTACACGCGTAATATCTGTTGCATAGAGATCGCGCGCTAAGCTTCATTTTACAAGAGGCAAGAGCTTAGGTTAAGTTGAAAACGTTGGTTTGTTATATTCGACATTTTCTTTTGGCTAAAATAAATAATTATATTTTAGCAATAGTGGGGTGAGCTTACTGTCTTGACGGAGAGAAATCCACTTTTTCGTTACCTAGGGTCATGGACATTCACGGTGTCACCCACGAGCGAGTGTCGCACGACCGCGTCTACGTCCCTTCCAATGCATCGTTATTTTGATTACTTTTCGGAATTTTTAAAGACCTCATTGGTAAATTACAAATTATCGAAATGTCTACATCCAATGGGACATATTTTGCTGTTAATGACGCACACATTTACACATTTGATAAAAGAACAAGTACATACAGACTTTAATTACCAAATAAATATCTTTGACAAACACATCAATTCGGACCGGCTATAGAACTCCAACTCTTCAGTATATAGTATTTAGAGACGAACAATATTGTCTGCCTGCTGACGTTAAATAAATATAATTAGAAATCACATGTACCTACGTACCTAGCACTTGACAAGGATACTCTTCTTATAAATAATAATAGTTTCTTAAAAATTACAATGGCGTTAAAGTTTCAAATATTCAGGCCATCCTGAAGGCTTATAGGTTACTTGCACCATAGTATAATTCATGCACGTGTTCTTTTTCTATCTGATTTTTTGGACTATTCGAACGGGAATGTTTCATCCGACACCGTTAGCTTGTCTGTCTACCTAAAAGCAAAAAAAAACTCTTTAAATTTTATCGTTAAGATTCTATAAAGTAATTTGAAGTCTGTTATGGCTTGTTTCAAGTAAGTTAATGGTATGGAAAAGCTTAATATTGTAGCAAAATAATTTCATTTTGAATATGCGAGTTAGGTCTTTACATTATAAACGGTTGCATCACCTGGTAACAGTTGTAATGTACCAAGACCTATTTTTGATTGTTCGGTTTAAATATATTTTATGTAACTACAATATTTGGAGCACGTCCTTACTCTGAAAGTTGTTGCTTTGAGCACGTAACTACGCAAAACATTTTATTTCTAGCACATTCGAAGTCAAAATATTTTCTCTTGAATAATAAACATAACTAAAACAAATGTTTAAAAAAAGTCGGTTTTGTTTGAAGTATTTACGAACCATACCTCTTATAGAAGTGAAATCAAAAGGAAAGCGTAGCCCGTTTCACTTTACCATTATCGTTATCGTTTCGATCTCATTCTGCATTCTGTAGGCATAATATAATATCTAAATCTATTCCTAAAAGACTTTTTACTTTTATAAAGAACGGTTGAAAGTATATAGATAGTATAGTATAATCTGTAATACTACAAAAAAGTTTGTTTAAATTTCAGAACGTAGAGCATCATGCCAAATATCGTTCCAAAAAAGGCCAACTGCCGTTCGTGGAACTGAATGGCGAAGAAATAGCCGATAGCACTTTCATCATCAAAGATCTTTCCGAGAAATACAACAAAGATCTTGATGCTGGTGAGTAATTGTGATGGTTACGTTTCTGATGACTGTGTAACACAAAACTAGAAAACAATGTTTTGTGCGTAATCGAAGATGGCCCAGGACTCTTTGAACTTAAGCGATTGGTTTTTTATATTACTGATGTTAGTTTACATGAAGCGTACAGTAAAATGGGTGTGGCAAGGTAGCCTTTATACAGCTGGTTCACCTAGAAAAATGTCGTTGACCCTAAAATCCTGATATCCTAGATACGCCCAGGACATCGCGCATGTGCATTTACGAGATAAATCTGGAGCTATCCTGACCTAGTTGTGTTCATACGCAGGTCTGACGTCGGAGCAGCGGGTTATATCTCACGCCATGATCTCCATGATCGAGAACCACCTGTCGTGGGTGATTCTCTGGTGGCGCGCCAAGTACCCGGACAGTGTTATTAAGGGATACCAAGTGAATCTTCAGAGTGCGCTGAACACGCGTCTGCCAAACCCCATACTCAACTTCTGCTACAAGTTTACATCTGCACGTAAGGTACGTAACATACCGGCTAATTAGAAAAATATGATTGCAATAGTTGGAATTTTTTTAATCTTTGTCTTGTACTTCTTTGTTCTGTTAAAAGTGAGACCTTACAATTCATGTCTCAAGTTGGGTGGCGGCTCCGTATGAGCTCATCCATCTACCTAAGCAATAAAAAAAGAAAACGTTCATGGTTTTTTTTTTCATTATCATCTTTTTTAGGGTATGAAAAAGGCCAGAGCTCACGGAATCGGCGTGCACAGTCAAGATGAAATAATTGAATTTGGGAAGAACGATTTGCGTGTGCTGTCTGATCTGCTTAACGACCGACCATTCTTCTTTGGCGACGAACCAACTCTCGTAAGTGATCATTCTATCGCGTGTTACCTTAACATGAAAAAAAAATTAGCATCGTTTCTAATATAAAAAAATGTTATTAAATTACGAATGTTAATAAATATATGTAGGTACATTACCATTATATTTCCATATTTGAGGTTAACACCCTCAACCTATGCGTATTGGGAGTCTTTTACTATGTAAATGTTGAGTGAATATATACCCGAAGCCTTTATTCCCAAATGACGATAAAATTACCGTACGGAAAATGACTAGTTAATTCGAACGAAAACATTTAATGTAATCAACTGTTACATTTATAGACAACAAGGGCTCTCGTTTTTCGTTAATTCATCCTCATATTAAATATGTTTTGATTTTGGGTTAATAGATATTTTAGAATTCTGTTTAATATTCGCAGCTCGATGTGGTGGCGTTCTCAAACCTCGCACAATTGCAATTCATCGATAAAGAAGTGGAGCATCCCTTGCGAGACGCGATGAACGATTCGTTCCCAAACCTTGTGGGCCTGGTATCCCGCATCAAGGATCGCGCCTACCAAGACTGGGACGAGATATGTACTACCCTCGACCTAAACGCCCACGTGCCCAAACCGAAGGAGGCCAAGGAGACAAAGGAGGGAACAGGCCCTGCTGAAAAACTGCCTCTCCCAGAAGAACCGGAGAAGGGGAAGGTAACGAAATTCCTTCGAATCGATTAACACGTTGACTGCCGTGTATGTCAATGGTGTCCTACGTGGGGAGCACTAAAGTAATTATGTCGATTTCTGTCTTCGATCTTCTTACTAAGACGCTGGAATGTATAGTAGACTCTAGGAAAGACGAATCCGAAGATACTAAGATACATACATTAAAAACAAAAAATCGGTTGTCTGCAAAATCGGTTTACTGGTGATAGTTAAACGTGACAACGTCATAAGAAAAAAACTGACGGAATGGTTTCATTTTTCAAAAGAAAATTTTAATTTTGTTTGTTTGATAAATATTTTGTATGGACAATTGACACCACATTCAATTTTCACTGAACTTCACACTTGACGAAAACATGTAAATGTATAGCAACTGTCCACGCGGATGCATCGCTCACTCAAGTAGGAGAGAGACAGATGTCGAACGCTGCCGAACGCGGAGGCCGATTGTGCCTCTTTGTCGCTCGTTGCGCGCTCTCGCTTGCACTTCAAGCCTTAATTGGAATGCCTCAGAGCGAGGTAACGCTGCATGAGTCATGTTTTTGCGTGCGTGCAGCCGGCTCCATCGAATTATAAGACGTTGTCTTGTCAAAAAGACAAAGTTAGGCGATTCCGGTGCTTACTAACAGAAATCGACATAATTATTTCAGTGCGCCGCGTAGGGCATCGGTGACCTACATGGCAGTCAAAGGGTTAATCAACGAATAATACGATTTTAATGAGCTTATTTTACGTCAGCAGGGCGACGAAAAAGAGAAGGAGATGGAGAAGGAAAAAGAACCCGAAGAGAAAAACGAAAAAGAAAAGTAAATTGTTTTTGATGGCTGACGTCGCTCGAAATATTAATTACATAACAATTTAACACTAAATTAAGAGTCAGACTCATTAGATTCTGTAAATGTAATAAGCGCGTAAATCCATTTGTCTTTCCCATAACGTTCAGATGACACGGACGCGATTGCGTCGATTTCGTAGTAATTAAATGAATTTAGCGTTTTCGTTACATTATATATATATAAATATAATTATAAATTTCGGATCAATGTCGTAACGTAATAAAGTTGTAGTTAAAAAAAAAAAAACTAACGTCCGGCTTGGGATTTAACTAGTTGTTATGAATATGGTGTATGTTATTTAAACGTGACATTCGGCAATTCGCATTGTTTCTTAATTGTTCAGTGTTATGGATAAATAATTGTCATGGTTCGGTGGGTTGGACTTTATTTGGGTTGTACCCAATGTAGAATGAGTATTATTTTGTCTGTGAGGCCGATCAATATCGAATGAGTTAATGGATTGACAAGACGATTTCGATTGATGCAATTATTTTATTAACCGAGCATTCGAGTGACGTTATTTAATAATAGTTTATAATTAATTAATCGTTTTTTGAAATTTTAAGAGGCCTCGTTTTAAGTATACCCTTCAATATTTGGTACAATCCTTTTAAATTTGATTATATTGTAAGATGTTCTGCTCATATATACCTACCTTTATTTAGGTACCTTACCACAAAGTTGTCACATAACGGAATGAAGGCGTTTTCCGTCACCGATGCAGCCCGAAGGTGCTGTAGCATCCTTAGACTTTTTCTCAAAATTCTTAATACTTTAATGAGTTCTAAATAATATGAAAATTTACATTTTACAAAATTTTGATAATCGAATATGCCTGGAAGACTGTTTTTTCAAGTTATTGATATATAATTCATAGTCCATAATTTTTTGATATTGTATTTAATTGTTAAGATTTAGGTATCAAATATCAAAATGATACAATTAATTTAATTATCTCTTCCTTAGGATTGTGTGCTTTGCATTTGTCCGTTAACGCGGGTTGTCCCCAGACTGACACTGTCAATGTTCATTCCACCGATGATGATTATACTATTTAACTCTTACGACAATCGCCTCCATTTCTTAATTTAACAAAAACGAAGAAACCCACTCCAGTAACTTGCTTTTTTACTCACTAATGAATATTGCATCGTGTAATCGATACGAACTTATCGTAATTATATCTTAATATTTCTGATCGTCACTGAAACAGGTTTACGTCACAAATTTAGCTATTTAATGTAACTTATATTCAAAAATGTCATCCCACTCATCTCAAACTTTCTACTTTGTTGGTCAGACAATTAGGCGACAGTTGACAAAATAATTTCAAAATTATTACAGAATTAATATCCGTAAGTTTCTTTTTAATTAAAATAATATAATGCTCATTTAAATTTCGAACTATGTACATTTAATTTGGACTCAATTTATAAATTGCTATTTGTAATTTGTACTTTTGCTATGAATGTGCTGAACCCATTTTCCGAACATCTCATACATAATATTAATATTGTAGGAGTGTAAGTGTTAGATCTGAAAAGTATACACGTAATGATATATTTAATGTATAATTATAAGTAATATCGTATGTAGGCGTATACGTAATCGTGTATGACTTTAGCGTAGGAGTGTTGGGGATGCACAAAACATTCTTGAGATACGCTCCTCAGGACTTGTTCCATTAATTTAATTACGATAAACTCTAAATACTTCCTATACCTCTACCACCAAATAGAGTGATAACTCTAAATATTGTTAGCAAATACATTAAAATTTTGTCATATTCATGTAAATGGGAGAAAAATAAAACAATGAATTTTGCAATGAGCAAACATAAAGTTAACCACAGTTGTTTACAATTATTCTGGTTAACCATAGACCGATGACTAATGAAAGATCAATTAAGAAATAGTATGGAAGTATTAAGCTTCGTTCACTTTTTGAATTAATGCGAACAAGTCCGTAGATAATATAGATGTATGAATTTTTATTTATATTATGTATTTATTTCTCAATTTTGAGGAAGGTCGACGAAAGTCCCTCCAAACAACTGCTGAAAACCACTGCCATTAGTATCAGATGATAAGGGATTAATTAATTAGTAAGTAATTGATTAGTGAATGTACTCCCTAATGCTCTTGTTCATTCGCTATGCGCTGAAGGTCGGTCTTCGGCTGCGACTGAGCAAGAGTTCAACTGAGATAATGTTCGCTAGGAACAATATCGAGGAGTCTGTAGTGTGGATGTCCAAGCCTGTTTCAGTGTAATATATTTGATGTCGTATTTGTGTCGTATATTTAACCTTAATGTAAGCTAAAAGTTGACTGTCTTTCTCACTTTTAATATTTAGTAGTGCAGATAGTTAAAGCCATGAGAAACAATATTACATATAGAACACGAAGCCTGTTGATCTGAACGTTTTTAATTTAATCAGTAAAACGGTGTTTGTATGTGCTGCCATCTATGGATAAAGCAACATATTATAGACCATTATAATATCTTAAAATATGTGCAATTAAATCAGAAACAAAAGCAGTTAGGCAAATGGCTCTCATGGCTTGAATTGTGTGTATTTATGTATCCCATTAATTACTAGTAGGGTAGAAGACATAGGTTAAGAATATAAAACATCATAATCGAATCTACTCACAATACGTATTGTTCTACAAGATTTAGAATTATTAAGTAATAGGAGACAACTACACTTAACACGCAAAATAACATACTATTAAAATTAAAAATCTTTACAAAAACGTGTAGGTGTAAAAGAATGAACTGATTTATGTTATGTCCAATATCGATTAAACATGACACTTTTCTAAATAACGCTGTTGTGAGTTAGTAATTATTATATACAAATTAAACCTTAATTATCGCATTGATTAAAGGAATTTTGAGTATGTTATTAATATATTATTGTACTAGGACGTAGAGAGTTGATATGAATACTCGAGTTGTAACATCCGGTTACATTTTATACGTGAATACTATACTCATTCATTTATAATACTTCTAATTTTCAATTATTTGTGTCAATATTCAATTTTAGATTTATTGTAATAGGTATAAGATGGTACACCATAAATGTATCGTTAACATGAAACTGAGCTTTCAGTACCTAAACACAATATTCGAATAAGAATTTCAGTGTAATATTCTATCTCTATTAAAGTGTATATCATAAAAATAGCAAGGCGATACGAAGTGAAATCTTGGCTTTCAGACGATTCCACGTCGTTGAGCTGCGCGTGTATTTTATTTAAATTGTACACCCTACTTAAGTATTGTTGCGCCCGTCAAGTTTCTCGCCGGATCTTCTCAACGGGTCGCGATTCCGATCCGGTAGTAGATTCATTCGCGAAACAGCTACTCTTGAGCTGTTAGGTCTCCTTTGGAGGCGCTTGGGTAGCTGTTAGCAAATCCCACCCCTCCTGGCTGAGCCCTTGCTCACTCACTTGCCCTGGTAAAACTGGAAAGGCCTCCGGGCCACCAGTAACCTATCAAATATAAAAAAAAAATTGTTGCAAATATCATATAGGTATATCATGCATATACGTTAGCATTGGGGTGAAACTGCACTGCGAGCGAAAAGGATTTGCTGTATTTCATTATGTTAGGTACCAAATAGAACGTCAGTGCAATTTCAGTGCCGCCTGTAATCACTAAGCCGAAGGCAGGGTCATAAAGAAAAACAATTGGGTGTGAAACGCACTGTTGAAGTATTTTTTTTTGCTTAGATGGGTGGACGAGCTCACAGCCCACCTGGTGTTAAGTGATTACTGGAGTCCACAGACATCTACGACGTAAATGTGCCACCCATCTTGAGATATAAGTTCCAAGATCTCAGTATAGTTACAAGTTCAGATGCCCGCCAATTAAAAGATCTAATCAATTAAAAGAGTATTGATTTCGACTGGTTGTGGGACTGGCCATGATCGGCAGAACACAAAGCTTTATAAGGAGATTCCTTAATTTTTAGATGATTAATAAAAATGGGCCTGAGGAAAAGGTCTATTATTGCAGATTTGAAATAGGAAACATGTTAACCACAAGGTATTATGTCTGTTTTTTGATTAAACAAAATCTGTGTTTTGGTACATAATGGTCTCGATAGATCATCGTAGCGTAACTGGAATAGTCCCTTAGGCTACCAACGAATAGTTAGGGCAAAAAAGGTCACCATGGTAATTTTCTGATTATTTATAATCTGTCGTCACAATATACCCATAGTCAATAAAGTAAAATTTTATTATTACCCGTTTTATTTACAGCATTTTCTTATTTATAAAAATCAAATGACATTTTACTAAGTATTATTACTATCGCTACAAACCGTTGAATCTTCGTTAAATGCGTTCTCCGGCGTCTATGATAAAATCGTCCATTCCATCTGACATTACTGTTCTTTATAAGTTTTTGATTATGAATCACTCTTTAATTTGTAAAAGAATTCAAAAACACAAAAAAAATCCATTTTGTTAGAGGCAATGTTGAAATGTCGGAACGATCGAGCAGGTAGTCTTGCATGGAATTGGAATATATTTAAAGTGAGAAGAATGTTGCTTTATTTCTTTTCACAGTATAAACCGGATGTAATTACTATAAAAATATATATATATATATATATAAAATACTGATTTACTGAATGAATTATGAATTAATTTTTTTATTGCTTATTTATATTTTTAACACTGTTTTTAAAAGGAATAGAATATGACGTTTTTTTTGAATACTAGGTTAAAAAAGTAAGAAAAGCATTTTGGACAGTATTTTTTTATATGGATACTCGACTTGAATCTCAATCAGTATCTATTTAAAGTTGCCTATTTTTTTGTGTTTACAACCTTCCCTATAAATATAACTTTTTCATTTTTTTCGAGACAAACGAACAGCAACAAATAAACATGCCATTTGAAATAAATTTAAAATAACGCAAAAAGTATATAAACCAAACTTTCGGGGATTTTGGTGACCATTCAGTTTATTAATTTTTATTTTGTATATTATTCATTTTGTTATATGGAAGTCAACCTCAAAGAGAAAAATAAATCAAATTACTTATGAAATATGAAATTCCAATCAAACCACATTTTTTCGCTTATTATTTATGTAAATTATTTTTAGGTCAAGCTGGCAGGCATTGGTTGATATCTTTAAATCAATTGTACAATGCTTTGCCTTCCTACGATGTGTTCATAGATAATACACTTAATATTTAAGGATGTGTTTAAAAGACTTCTTAGTTAGCAGGATTTTTCTCTGAGTATTTCTTCTAAATCTTCCCTTAAGCACTATGAGGTTTAAATAAGGTGAGTGATTGACCACCCCATAGTATTAATTCCGATAACTACAACCTTTGTTTGAAAGAACGCATTACAAGGTAAAAAAAGTTAAATTTACTAACGTTTACAACAGAAGAAACTGAACCTTTTTTTGCGTTCTTGATTTGCCCACGAGTACCTACATAAAAAGGCAAATTCTACATTGATTGATTGAAAAAAAATTACGGCCTTCAAGATGTACCTAGACTGCTCTGCTCAGTCAAATGGCATCTTATGTGCAGTTGATATTTCTGATAGATACATATTTTGCGCGGAAAACCTTGTAGGTACAATTTCAGAATATTTACTCAAATACTTGTGCGAGACGATCGCAGAATCTTATTTTTCTATACAAATAGATAAAAAAGTGTTTATATGATAAATGATAAAATAGCAGCTTTTTACGAGGTGCATAATTTGAAGGTATTAAAATGAAGTCTACCTTCCTAATTTAAATAATTTTGGTCTGTCGGTTTGTTCTGGTAAACCTGAAACGGATTAACCGATTTCGAGTCACAATGACAATAGCTGTTAAAGATTCTTATAAGCAGCAACAAGCCAAAATTAGTATATTAAATACTACATATGTGTGTACATTTCTATGTTTAACAAAAATAATTTAAAAATAGGGTCTTATTAATAATTAAGACTTCAGTTTAGTGCAGCGCCCTACCCAACCCGCAAACTCAGGCATCGTGTCGATAAAGTAAATTACACCGCCATCTGTTAGAAACTACTCACGGATAATAATAACACTATGTCATGTTTTAAGCAAACAGCTTGCACTGAAATATATTGTGATCAAAATTGAGATAACTATCTTATATCTCAAGTTGGACCAAATTAAAAACAGTGTGCGAAGTTTCATTAAAAACAGCTCATTAGTTCAGAAGGTTATTTCGGACAAACAATGTAACATGAATTTTTTATTAATAAGGAGGTCTAAAACGTACCTAAATCAAGTGTTTTTGTCACAAAATCTAGGATTAGGTTTTCCTAAGCCAATGTGTCGCATGTGTCGCACTAGTTTAAAACAGCTATTCTTTTTTATAATTAAGATGACAGTGGGCTATTTTTATAGCCGTTACAGTTGTTTATCTCAAATATATTAAGTGTATAATCTATGGTTGTTTAATATATAATAATAATATGTGTAAGAGCATATTATATTCCGGAATCAGACTTTCAACAAATTTTAAAAAGGATTAATTGTTGATGCAAACGACATCTATTGGCCATTAGAGAATACCTAAGATACTACATCAAGTTTTTCACTTTTGGTTGTTAATCGTCAAACCTAAGGAACAAATGTGATATTCATGGCATTTCGAAAGAGGGCGCTTTATTTAATCTGAGTGTTACTATAGCTAATGCTGTACAATGAATGTACACTGATAATTTTTCAGTAAGCTTTGGGCATAAAAAGGCGTTGAGGCATAGGTATAAAAAGTCTAATATGAAAATTCCAAAAAATTATTCATGGACACTGACAGAGCATGGAGTGGCAGTGGAGCTGCCATATACTGTGAAGACCTCTTTCAAGAATTTGCCGTTGGCCTTCAAGACATCAGAGCTTATAGTGAGAGCCGCGATCATTGATCGAGGGATCGGCTCAAGGGTTTATAGCATACCTATAGGAAGGTCGGCAGCTAAAGGTCTCTTTACTACTAAGTATAGAAAAACAAGCTTAAAAAACAACATGATATGTAGTTTGTTTAGGCACTAAAACTGCAAAAAGTTATTGTTTACAATGTAGATTTACTATCTTCCTTTAATACCATTTAGATTAGTATAGTTAACAAAGTTCTGAGCCGATTGATTGATTAAAAATTATTATGAAACTTGTAAATACATTTCAGTAGTTAAACTCACTCAAACAGAACAAATGAAAGCTCACCGAACGGGTGTGGTTTGAAAAATATGTACCAAATAATTCGAGAAGGCCTTTAGGATTAGAAATAAGGTCACAGTGATTTCTCAACCCTGTTATTTCCCGGTTATTATGGATTGACTGTTTTGAATGGTTAATATGACTGTATTAACTAGGTATATGGTTGCCGATATCAGCAACTGAGCGCCTTGTTTATAAGTTAAGCTTATCTGTCTGTTTGTTTACGAAAATAATTTGTTGTATTTAAATTTAGAAAATAAAATCTCGGATAGTAAAATAAAAAACGAAAATTACTGTATTTAGCTTCTGTGTTAATATTGTATCCAGTGTGCTTAGTGCGAGTTTTTTAACGCTCTCGATAGCGTAAAAGTTAAGTCAAATTTGTATGGAGTTGGAACGTTTGCCTTTGTTTGCTGCTAGGGGCACTGTTCCAGCTGCATACAAATTTCAGGTAACTTTTACGCTATCGAGAACGTTAAAAAACTCGCACTAAGCACACAGGTGAAGATTGAGCGATAGCTGCGACTGATTTTGTTTGGACAATGGTGCTCGATTACGACCAAAGAATTAAAAATTACAACTACGACGGCGGTTATAATAATGTTATTCAAATGTGAGTAATTAGCAGTTAATGCTAAATTTATTTCAAATATCAAAGACGTCAACTTACCAACAACAGAAGTCTACAATGGAACATTAAGCTTTATTGACTCAATACCTATTTAGTTGATACCATAACTATTATATAATAAAGGTGTTATGATTATAATAAGTTGTTTAGTTATCATAAGTCGACAAAACAAACATGGTTTGTAATGTTTTGGAAAAAGTTAAGTTTTTTAAAAAGCTTATTTGTATTTGTTTAAGGTAATAAGGTAAATATGGTACAACATCAACAAATTTGAAAGCAAAGTTTGTAAATAAACACAATTAAATTGAATATATTTATTAACTTTTTTACGGCTTGCTGTTGCGAACAAGAAATAATAACAGAAATAGATACTATAGCCGTACTCGCCCGCTTCGCTGCGCATTTAAAATTAACATTATTATTTATTGTCATTATTATTAGGGAGTCTAACACTCATATAAATATTAGCTTATCCATTAATTACATGTATTTTCTACATGTATACCAAGTTTCAAGTCAATCGGATGCATGGTTCAGTAGTTATAACGGAACACCCGTAAAAACCACTGTAGATTTATATATTAGTATAGATTATACACAATTAAGTAAAACTTAGGTACAAAATGAAGTTTATTTTTGTTAAACTAAATAAAATTAATAACCAAAATCAAATAGCACATAGGCATTCAGACATATCAAAAACGAGATACTAATAAAGGCTTTTCATTAAGAGCGCTCGTACTTAAAAATAAAATAAACCTGTTTAGGTAATATTGCCACTATTTTTATTTTATTTTAAAGGGTATTCGAAGACATTGTGTATGGAATATAATTTTAACCAAATGGCCGCCGCGACTACGTTGTAGGTCGAATGTTCCTCCTGGCCGAACATTTGCTCGCCCACCTGTCCTGGTGCAACTGCAAAGGCCTCTGAGCCACTAGTAATTACTCATTCAAAAAACAAAAAAAAAAGAGGTGGTGTATCCTGGAGGACTAATTTTGTATAACATCTTCGTATAAATGGGGCTCAATTTAACGAAGAGAGAGACTGTGGTATGTCTGCATATATTAGAGATTTCACGTAGCCCCACCTCGAGCGGTGTTAAGCCGATCTCACACGATCTCACACGCCTTCGAATTTCTCATCCAATAAATTAAATGTTTCCCGTGCTCTATGGCAAGCTTGGAACCACATGTTTGTGAGATACATACCATCTATCCTAGGCCACAAAATTTTGTTATCATCGTCGGATATTAGTCGCCATTGTCAGTGAGCGCGGCTCCTTGTGCATCTTCGAAGATATAAGGGCCGATGATAACGCCGGACAAGCATATAGTGTTTCATGGTGAGATGTCACGACCATAGATAATAAGGTCACGACTACAATATGTGTTCGTGCCAATTTTGACAGTTATCGCTTTACCAAGATGACCGCTATGAGCTATTAAAGTTCGCGCGTCCCTATTGAAATATTTAATAAATTTATTGCAATCAAAGATGCTATCAACGCTTAGTTAGTAGGTAGTAACTGATTTGATTTTTGGTCGACGTATTTTGTATGGGTTAAAATATTCGTAACGGTAAATTAATGAAGTTTTTTTATTTGTCTAAAATAATACAATACATACATAAAATAAATGGTAAATAATAAACAATCATGTAATTCCATTTTTTTTTCTATATATATAATTTTTTTTTGTTGCCCATGTAGGCAGACAAGCATACGGCCCACCTGATATGGAGCGGTTACCGTCGCCTATGGACTTCAGCAATACCAGGGGCAGAGCCAAGCCGCTGCCTACCATTGTAAATCTTAAATCGCTTAAAACAATAATTTACGTAACTATAGAACAAATCTAAAAAACTTTAACTTTGTATTTTTAACATTTGGTTGACTTGTAGTTGTGAGTTGAGTAGTGCTTCTCTCTAAAAATAATAGACAGAATTTGTTGCTTTAAGTAGGTAGAACTTTTACGTTTTTCTTTTCTATTTTTTCTTCAAAAGAAAAAGAAAAAACCTAGTCTGCTTTTTCTGTCTGACAACAAAGTTAAGACGCTAAGAACGTTTTTATCACGAACGAGTAGAGGAGAGGTATCAAGTTGAAATTACTACCACATCCTACAGTTAACGTCGGAAGGTAGTCATAAAAATATTAGCTTCTCATCTCAGTCAACGTAAACAAAATATTCAACTATATTTTGTCAGTCATAAAAACATGTTTGAAGAATGAATAAATTTCTTGGTAGAAATAGACAAGATAACGGTAAAAACACGCCGGGCGTGTTCCAAAAACCCTATAACCAATTGTAATATAGGTAACGCAAATAAAAAAATCCTGCGAACTTCGTTTTATAACTCAATTCTAACCCGTTCTATAACCGAAATAACATGATGATGTCATGCTATACCCGCGGTAAGAATCTTATTTTTCACGGCTTAATTATACCTCAGCAGACATGTTTATTCAATACGATTTGTTTGCTTTCATTTTTTCTTACGAAATAATAGGCAAATTTTCAAAATAACATTTACCCACACTTCTATTCCTCTTGTCCAATATCGTATTATTTTACTTAATTAAATTTACGAGTAGGGCATGGGCCCACAGTATTGTGAATGCACCCGGGTAGATATCAGCATCGCAAACGTAAGAAAATGTTTCATTTTATTTTTGTAGCTGCCCTCTGAATACTGGCCGCTAACATTATTAAAGCGTATTTTACCTTGACTGCCTTATTTGTCGTGGGTAAGTGTGAATTGTTACTGCAAATAAATTGAGAAAGCCAGGTCTAAAAGCAACGCAATCTAAGGCTGTTACCTTAATGGAAACTGAGCACACCTAGACACCTTATCATGCACTCAAGCATTACGAATAACAAAATCTGTGGAACACAGAGTTTTTAAGAGTATTGACGGGACAGTATAGAAACCTAGCAGGATAAGACTTTAAGGTCTGTAAATAGAAAAGTATGGCCAGAGAACTATTACTTCTATTTACACATAACTGCTATCTTGCCTTTTTTGACCTGTAATATCGAGTACTCTAACTTTGTTTTGCTCGCAATAACAAAGTTTGGATTTTAGTTCTATTCTCAGATGACTCTAGATTTTGCTTAAAGACAGTTGATCATGAATAGATCAAAGAGTGGAGACACTGAAATGTCGAGTTAAGCAAAATAGCGTCAGTTCTGGTACGGGGAAGTAATGGTTTCGGATACGTATGAAGTTTCGCATCATTGAAAATGGGTGAAAATGACAGCTGCACGACGTAAAGCAGAGATTTTTAGGAGAAATTGTCGTATATTTAAGTTTTACGTCAGTTCTGGTACGGGGAAGTAATGGTTTCGGATACGTATGAAGTTTCGCATCATTGAAAATGGGTGAAAATGACAGCTGCACGACGTAAAGCAGAGATTTTTAGGAGAAATTGTCGTATATTTAAGTTTTATTTATAAGTTATCAGTAATTAAGTTTATACCAGGCAAGCTTCTCCGAGGTTTTATGGAATAACATGTAAATGGGTCTATCCTGTAAAATTATTCATTTTTTTTTGTTAATTTTGTAGTATTATATTGTCAGAAATATCTTTTTTAATTTTTTTATAATAAAAATTATACATATTTATGAACATTTATTTTTATAATTTTGATGCTTACTAAATATAATATCTTCATCGGGAACATTTATGTCGGTTATTCAAGCAAGCGTGTAATAATTAAATTATTTTATGGGTGTTTGAATAAGTTCGTTAAAATATATTTGCATAATTATTAAGATGATACTAGAGATAGGTAATTCTTGAAAAACTATTATCAAATAACTACTTGAAAATAATGTTTAAGTAGTCTACACAGGAGTATTAAATGTTCTAAAGAGACATGCATCTCTCTATGTGGATTTCATTTTGAATCGAAAACCTTTTCTAAAGGAAGCTGCATGGATGGATCATGCGGATCATGTGTATAATACGATAAAATTCCAAGTAAACTATTTTACCGCGTCAAAATTTATAGCTTGTAATATTTTATTTAAAAGTATTTTGCTGTTTTTTTTTTAATAATAGGTTGGGGAAAAGTCTTTTCGCAATAAAGTATGTACGAACTTGTAATAAAATCTCTTTGGCTATACCATTTGTATCTGGCTGGTTTTGGTATTATTAAAAGTTTAAATTTTAAAGAAAATAATTCCAAATTCAAATTAGGAAAATGTGTGATTTTTATTTAATTTTTGCACGGTCAAAATGAGTGAACCTAATGAAGAAATTCGATACATTTTAAAATTTAACTACAAAAAATGTAAAAATACAACGCAGGCTGCGAAAAAATTTGCGGTGTTTTATGGACATTTACAGTGTCTGTGAGAGTAGCACAAATTTGGTTTAAGCGTTTTCAATCTGGAAATTTCGATGTCAAAGATGCACGTCGCTCTGGTCGCTCTATTACGGATAAAATTGATGCCATTTTTTAAAAAGTGGAGCAAGATCGGCATATCAGTAGTTTCAGGGCATTATTCATTATGAGCTGTTACCACCAGGCAGGACCATCGATTCTGAACTCTACTGCGAACAACTGATGAGATTAAAGCAAGAAGTTGAGAGAAAGCGGCCGGAATTAATCAACAGAAGAGGTGTGGTTTTTCATTATGATAACGCTAGACCTTACACATTTTAGCCACCCAGCAAAAATGAAGAGAGCTTAGCGGCTGCGAGGTGTTAATGCATCCGCCGTATAGTCCTGACCTTCCACATTCAAATTTCCACCTGTTTCGGTCTCTTCAGAATTCTTTAGGCAGTGTCAGGTTAACATCACGAGAGGACTGCTAAAACCAATTGTCGCGGTATTTTGATCAGAAGCCCCAAAATTTCTGTAGCAATGAGATCATGTCCCTACCTACAAGATCGCAAAAAGTTATTGAACAAAATGGTACCTACATACTGTAGTTAAATGTAAATGAACTATATTAAAAAAATGTGAATTTTCTTTAAAAATGCGAAGAAACTTTTTCCCCAACCTTATATTAAGTACTGAGACCTAGCACCGACTCGGTTTAGTGATTGGTCTACCAAAACAAATTTCACTGTGTCTGTATTAAATTGCATGTATTTAAAATTAACATTGCCTTTATTTAATTTTTACTTCATCACCATCTTAGGCCTCAGCCCAGAGTGGGCCTTAGCCTGGTCCAGTATGTTTCTCCAGACTGCTCTGTTCAGGGCTTTCTCCTTCCAGTTCCTGACACCGATAACTTTGAGGTCGTGCTCTACGCCATCTAACCATCGGAGTTTGGGCCTGCCACGACTTCTGCGGCCCTCTGGTTTGCCATATAGTAGTTATTTAATTTGTACGTTCTATACAATTATGTGGACATTTTAGACTCGTGGGGTATAGACTGTTGGCCGCTTTTTGGGAATTCCTTCAATACCAATTTATAATTATTTATGAAAGAAAAACAATTTTGTCGCTGGAACCTTTACGATGAATATTGGCTTTGTTTTAAAAATAGCCTTTAAGGATAATATAACACCAGCTTATAAGAAAGCTAATAACTTTAGTATGACAATTGTGTTAAAACATAATCTACGGCCTTACCTGGCACATGCCCAGGTGCAAAACAAATTTGCTTATGATCGTTTTGTGAAGTTGTTTTTTCTAGATAATAGACCGAATATAGTATGAACATTTAAAAAAAACCCACCAAATCTGACCCAATTTTTGGCA